>NC_057728.1:32162136-32178929 GCF_004010195.1 Chiloscyllium plagiosum | reverse complement strand
GGAAACCGGAGCACCCGGAGGAAACCCACGCAGACACGGGGAGAATGTGCAAACTCCACACAGTCAGTCGCCTGAGGCGGGAATTGGGTCTCGGGTCTCGGAGGCCTATAGAAAACTCCCAACAGGGTGACCTCTCCTTTCCTGTTTCTAACCTCAGCCCATACTACCTCAGTTGACGAGTCCCCAAACATCCTTTCTGCAACTGTAATACTGTCCTTGACCAACAATGCCACACCTCCCCCTCTTTTACCATCTTCTCTGTTCTTACTGAAGCATCTAAATCCTGGAACCTGCAACAACCATTCCTGTCCCTGCTCTATCCATGTCTGCAAAATGGCCACAACATCGCAGTCCCAGGTACCAACCCATGCTGCAAGTTCACCCACCTTATTCTGGATGCTCCTGGCATTGAGGTAGACACACTTCAAACCAACTTCTTGCTTGCCGGTGCCATCTTGCGTCCCTGAAACTTGATTTTGGATCTCCCGACTCTCAACCTTTTCTATACTCAAACTACAATTTTGGTTCCCATCCCCCTGCTGGATTAGGTTAAACCCACCCCAAAAGCCTTTGCGAATTTCCCCCCCAGAATATTGGTACCCCTCTTGTTCAGATGAAGAACATCCTGCTTGTAGAGGTCCCACCTACCCGAGAAAGAACCCCAATTATCCAAGAATCCAAAACCCTCCCTCCTGCACCATCCCTGTAGCCAAGTGTGCAACTCCTCTCTCTCCCTATTCCTCATCTCAGTAGCACATGGCACGGGCAACAAACCAGAGACAACAACTCTGTTCATCCTAGCTCTAAGCTTCAATCCTAGCTCCCTGAATTTCTGC
The DNA here is from genome assembly GCF_004010195.1 of Chiloscyllium plagiosum. Lineage (NCBI taxonomy): Eukaryota > Metazoa > Chordata > Chondrichthyes > Orectolobiformes > Hemiscylliidae > Chiloscyllium > Chiloscyllium plagiosum. The sequence goes on along the minus strand of NC_057728.1, from coordinate 32,178,093 downwards.
CTTAAATCCCCATCTCTCTACCTACCCATGTCGTTGGTGCCTATGTGGACTTTGGGCTGCTCCCGCTCTCCCTCAAGGATCCCAAAAGGATGATCAGAGACATCATGAACCCTGGCACCTGGGAGGCAACACACCAACAGTGAATCTCTCTCGTCCCCACAGAACCTCCTATCTGTCCCCCTGACAATGGAGTCCCCAATGACTACTGCTCTGCTCCTCTTCCCCCTTCCCTTCTGAGCAGCAGGGACAGACTCTGTGCAGAGACCTGTGCCCCGCTGCTTTCCCCTGATAAATACCCCCCCCCCCCACCGGTATCCAAAACGGTATACTTATTGTTGAGGGGAATGGCCACGGGGGATCCCTGCACTGCCTGCCAGTTCACATTCCGTCCCCTGACTGTAACCCATCTGCCTTTTTCTTGTACCTGAGGAGTGACTATCTCCTTGTAACTCCTCTCAATAACCCCCTCTGCCTACCGAATGATCCGAAGTTCATCCAGCTCTAGCTCCATTTCCCTAATGGGCAGCAGAGTCTTTAATGGGCTCACATTTATGAGGGTGGAATATGGAAGGCTGACCAAGAAAGTATTGAAATAATCAAATCTAAAATAGTGAAAGCAAGGAAGAGGATTTCAAAAGTGGCAAGAAACTGAGCCATTGGCAAAGCAGGCTAATGTCACGGAAGAGTTGTTAATTTTAGTGATAATGCAGAGGTATGGTAGGAATCAGATCAAAATCAAAGGTGTGAACCTTTGGGTGCAGTTCCAGATGGTGGTTGGGAATGAGTGGAAATACATCAGAAACATATGGCTCCTGACAGCCTTGTACAGCCGAATCAGTACGTCTTTCAGATATATTCATGCCGTTCCCAGCATTTCACACAATGATTTTCAAGAACTGTGACTAAATCAGTTTCAAACATGCAGGACAGATATTTGATTATGTTTGCGGTTTGGAGTACAGTATTGAATTTGAAATACATGTCATTTTGCTGCCCTCAATTCTTATGTCTATTCCAATTGCTTTTGGACTAAGCAAACAAAATTAAACTACGCCAGCAGTTGTCACATGGCTCTTGTTAGCTTCCACATGCTGCTATATGGAAAGGCAAACTGTAAAGGATTTTCTTTCCTAAATTCTTACATTGATCTTGGAAGCAACCTAAATAACTCTACACCTTTCCACCAGTAGTTTGCATTTTTCAGTAACACAGAAACTCTTATATTGCAATGGATTACAATGCTCTGCTTCCCAAATTTCCATGGGTTTTGGAAAAATATTTTAATAAGGTAAGTTTGTCTGATTTTTAAATGTGGTTGGAAGTATGGCAGTGCAGACTGATCCAACACACAACTCAAATCAATTTTACCTCGAGGTTATGCTTGGGCTTCACTCCATATGAGCAGAACCTTTACAAATGTTGCAGGATAGCAAACTACCACCCCTAAATATCCCCCCCCCCCCCCCCCCCCCACCGACTCATCCAGAAAACAGTCAAGTTATAACAATTCTACACTATGCACTTGCCTGTTCAGTTTTCTCATTTTAATTTAAAACATTATTTTTCCTTAACATTCTCAGTAATCATTAAACCCTTCCAGGTTAGATCAGCAGAATCCTCTTGAGTTTCTATCCAATTGATCTCTTCTCAATTTGCTTTAGTATTTTATTACATCCTACCTTTTTAGCTTTTTCTCATTTTCTTCAATGCCCTTTCCGTTTACGTATTCATTTTCCTGGTTTGACGCTCAGCTGACTTGCAGACTTGTTTAAAGTGAACCTCTAGGTTATTCTTGCCTCCAGTGCTGACAGCAGTTTTCCCCTTGGACTTTCTATAATCACTTCCAATATCCCTCTGTTCAATGTCTGGCCAATTCACTACACTTCAAATTAATAAATATTAATCAAATTAATCCATTTTTAAGTTTAATTTCATTTTCAGATATTTAATTTATATTTTCCACTCAGCAATTTAGCATTATTTTAAAATATTCAATTCATAAATATTAATTTTAATTTACATACTGAATCATATGCATTAATATTTAAAATTATAATTTTAACATTTTACTAAGTTACCTTAGATTACTGATAATTACTGTATTTCTCATGCAATGTACCAATAACTTGATTTTCATATTTTGTCTCGTATCATTCATTATTATTTGGACACTTTACTGATTCAGATTTAAAGATTAATTTCATCTTATTATTTGTTGCTTATTTGCTTTTCTCTTATTTGTTTTGTGTTTAAGCAATGGTGGCACAGGCACATTCATTTCACATTCATAGTTCTCTGAGAAGCAATTCTGCTTGAATTAAAGCAATCATTTGATGCTTCCAAACGGGCTTCAGAAAACAAATCTCAAGGGTGCTGACCTAATGAAACTGGGGACAGAGCAAGCCATGCCCAAGTCTGAGAAGTGTGCAATTTGGAAGGACCTTGGAGGTGCTGATGTTTCCATGGCAATACAACTCTTGTCCTTTTCAGTAGTAGAGACATCAGGGAATATATTTATTGCTCATGTAACCTTTGTGAGTTGGAGTATATACAGATATATTGTCATACATGTTAGAGTTACAATGCAGTAATTATTGACAGAAGAGATTTTGAGGGGATGGTATGGCCTCTTATCAAGTAAACTACTCTGTCCTAGATGGTGGTGTTTTTTTTTAGTATTAACATGCAGTTTAGTTTGCAGTTCAGCTAGCAAAACTGATGTTTGACAGTTAGGGATAGGCATTTCTGGAACCATGAACATAATTATTAAATGGCATGTTGTCTCTCAGCTGTTAGAGTTAAGAATATTGAGCAAGTGCAGGACATTTACGGAGGGGATTAGGAACAAAGAGGTCCTTGTGTAAAATGGATTGATTCTACCTGAGCAAAACACTGATATTCTTGCAGGGGGGGTAACTGACATTGTTGAGTAGAGTTTTAAACTAATTTGGCAGCAATAAGACAAGTAGAAATGAGAGGAGTGCCAAGAAGTATAAAAGAGAATAAAATCAGAAATGTCACAAAAATTACAGCAGAGTTAAAAGTGATAAATTCTATGTACGTCAATATCTGTAATGTAGCCTTAGTCTGAGTACAGTGGGCCTAACCTTTAACGTAGGCCTGTTGATAAGGAATTGCTCTGGTAGTCTTCGACATTGATTCCAAACCTCATGAAGTCACATAACATCAAATAAGACCCTTGAAGGGTCACTAGATCCAAAACATTAACTCTGATTTCTCTCCACAGATGCAACCAAATCTGCTGAGCTTTTCCAACAATTTCTGTTTTTTTTATTTCAGGGTTCCAGCTTCTGCAGTTTTTTTAAATTTTGTTTTGTCATGAGCAAGGAAATCCTCTGATTATCACTGACTACTGACCTGATGAATAAATACCCTTCCCTGTCAAGCCACCTTGGAGGAGAGATTCATGTGGCAAGAACATGATGTACTATAGATAAGACAGTTCAATGTCTACCACTAAGTGTAGCTTAGTAGCACCAATACAGACCAATTCCTAAAGGCTACAATTGCTAGCCTGAATCTGCAGCAGTTGATGAGAAAATCCAAAGAGAGAAGTATTTACTTGACCTTGTCTTCAACAATCTGTTGTAGATGCATTTGTCTGTGACAGTATCAGCAAGAGTGACCAATTGCTAGCCTGAATCTGCAGCAGTTGATGAGAAAATCTAAAGAGAGAAATATTTACTTGACCTTGTCTTCAACAATCTGTTGTAGATGCATTTGTCTGTGACAGTATCAGTAAGAGTGACGACTGCTTTGTTGTTCCATCTCCATATTGAGGATATTCTCCATCTTGTTATTTGGTACTATCACCATGCTAAATGGGATAGACTTCAAGTAGATCTAGCAACTGAAGACCAGGCATCCATGAAGTATTGTGGGCTGTCAACAGCAGTAGAATTGTACTCTAACTGGAAGATGCTGCTATATTGAATGAAAAGTAATTTAATGCATGTTGATATTGTAGACAATGTCATAGAGACAATGAGGAAAGCCTGGAAGTTCAAGGCCTTAAGTTGTTCTGCTGACAATTCCATAAGCCATAGTGGCTGATGACAATGGCACTTCTCAGCATTAATTCTTTCTGACATTTCAGAACCACATGCAACAAGAAAGATTAACGGATGCAGCACATCTGTTGTTAACATGTTCAATACATAGCAATGTGATTTGGACCTACATTTGTGGTGAACATGAAACTGCCACTAAATATTTGCTAATGAATAGGCAACTTTGATGCTTTCATCTATTTATACGCCAATGTGGTCATTCATAAAATGATGGATTAAGGTGTAAGTCTATGTTGCTAAAAATTAACCAACTGCTAACAGCTTTATTGTTGTTAACTGAGTACAATGTTTCTTCTGATCAGAAACCTGCTGTTTTGCCTCCACCTATATTCCACGTGGCCTGCCATTTCCTTTAACTTCATGCTTTTTCTATTCAGGCCTTTTTTATTATTGTTGTTTAAAGGATTATGCAAAACTCCCTGTAGAATTTGCAATTCAATATTAAAATGTTCTAACGCTCAGTTATAGTTATATAATAGAATGGTAATAACTACAGGACTTAATATTCATAGTAGAGTTTTGCAGTAAAGTTTGTTCTTTAGAAAAATATAAACTAACCATCCAAGTAATTACTTTGTCCACTGTATAAAAACATTCCATGTTTCAAATTATTCTGGTTTCATTGCCTCATTGCAGACTGTATTTTAGCTAAGAACATTTCAAAAGCAACAATGTAACCATTGAATATTCTTGATATTCTGAATACCAATTTCACTGCAAGTGTCAAAACAGTCTGGTATCACAATACACTGTCTCTTAGCTTAATACCATACTGTGCTATATACTGTATCTGTTTAGGTATAATGCCTCTCAGCTTTTGAATGTGCTTGTATTCAGTCTAGGGAAACAGGTCGTTCATAATCATACTGTCACAGAAATTCAAGAGAAAGAGAGCTGAAGAGATAATTAAAGGCAGATTTGGAATTTTTTTTCTATGATTGCCACACATCTATATCAGAAAGGCAGGTGTTCATTCTTTAAATGTTGTTACCAAAATATATTTCCTTCTCATGCTGTGGCCACAAGTCTGAACTGTCAAAACCATTAAAATCTATTTGTCAAAGCATAAATGAATTTACAAGATCACATCAGAATTTTGACTTGCCTGAAGTGGAGTTACTCTGACATGTCTGAACAAATCAGAAAATAATTCATGCTAATTATTACACAATGCATCATCTGCTCGCTGCTTGGGATGGAGTTGGCAGCTAGCACATTATACTTGCAGCTACAGTTTGTCTCATGTATGTGATATTGTTTGTAGAAACAACATTTCTGTCTTAATCAAAGGGAAGGAACCCTAACCTAAATTTTTAATGTAGGAAGTGGTAATAGCTTCTTGGTATATTGTCATTGTCCGTCTCCCTGCCAGTTGTGTTTTAACATTCTAGTTATAACCAAACAGAAAAAAAAGTAATATTGTTTTAAGAATCCACACCATTCTACTGTTAGTTTGAAGATATTACCTGTAATCATTGGTTGAAAGTTAATATTACTCTGCTCTGCTACTATTCCACCTTCTGTCCAAAAATTCAAGTGGAACCCTGCGCACTGAAAACTGAACTCTATCTGTGGCAATTCAAGTAGCTGATGATATTTTTTTGAAACAGGCAAGTCACAGTGGAACTGAATTTATCTCTACTCGTCTTGAAAAGTGACAGGTAATTCTCTAATGAGCTCCCTCCTGCTCCTTTGCCTGAAACAGGTTTTTAACTTCCAACAGCAAAATCTTGCTATCTGACATTCATTTTATCATAAGCTAAAAATCATTGCGTGCATGTTGTCTGCTATTACTAACACAGAAAATATTTGCCAGTGATATATTCTCTTATGTCAATACTTTTACCTTATTGCTCATAATTTTGAATCAAACATTAAGGTAAAATTTAGTCTTCATAATGTCCATTTGACAGGCATGAAAAGGCTAAGTTCAAGGAGTGACACTGTTCAGTCTATTGTCAATGGAAACACATCCAAAACCCCAGAATGGAATCAAACCTTGTTTTGCAAGGGTCCAGGACTGCCTCCTGAAACAAGCAGTAGGTCCCTACTTTATGGTAATGTGAGGCCTAAGATCTGTTCAAGGATCTTACTTGAAACTGGATAGCCCTTTGCAGGAACTCCTCAGTACAGATCCATATAAATGTACATATATATTATATATAAAAATATACACAACATGACAACAACTGTTGTGATGGTAAGTAGACATTTTATTAAAATTTCTGTAGAATATGTGGAACAGTAATGTTCCTCTTGAACTATCTGCACTTTCAATGGCTCAAACAACCAGCCCTGATTTTGCTGGTAATCCTCTCCCATCATCTGGAACCTGCCCGTGAGGCAGATGGTGCAAAACTGCATGTTTCCATCAGCCGAGCTGGCCTTGAGTGTGTAGGCCAATGACTAATATTTTCCTCTCCTTGGACTTATTTTCCAGCATAGGGATCATTCCTGTTAATAAGCCTCAGCTATGTAATTTCCACCCTTTTACTTAAACACCAAATTGGTTTGAGTATTCAGCAATCCCTATATTTAATTGACCAAACTGAATTTATTTCCCATAGTAAGATATACTGCTCCTCAAAACAGTCGGGGTATGCTCAGCACATCAATGAGGCTGGAACTGAACAGGCAAACTACATTGGACATGATGTTATCTAATATTGGAAATTGTAGTTATCATTGAGATATGATTTTTAACTGAGGAGAAAGGGAAATATATAATAATATTTTTAGCTTGCAAGTGAAAATGCTACCCACAAGGACATAGAATAAGATCAATTTTAATCATTTATTCAAGATTCATTTTAGGTAGGATAGAAAATCCATTGAACTTGAAAGCATTACAGTTTTAAATTTAAAAATAAACTGAGGAAATATAGATAGCCATCAGTGAATACATAGTTGAGGATAAAAAAATTTGTAATGGTATTAGGTTAAACTCACATCTTGAATGCCAAAATTACATATTTTTAAATCAATTACTGGGAGTTATTAGTAAGTATGAGCTCCTGGAAAAGAAATGCAAGTGTGTAAGTAAGAAATATTAGCACCATGTTCCATCTCTGTTTGTTCTACTCCATAAGGGCTGGCAGAATGGATCAGCAGGGTTTCTGAAATGTCAGCTCAGTCTGTTGTTTGAGAATAATTTGCAATTAATGTGTAAGGTTTTTGTGGTGGGTCGTCTGGCAAGAAATGTGTCATAAAGAAAGGTATAAATAATATTTAAAAGAAGTCAGAAATATTGCACAATAGGAGAAAGTTTGCAGTCTTGAACCAGAAAAATATTGTCATACTTTCCAATTTAGGATTATTCATGAATAACTGATCATAAATGAAATCAAAAACCAACCAAATTAGCAAGTAGCACTTAGGGCATAGCTTTACCAGCAATAGACATTTGAGAGTGCATCGTATCAGTAGGAATGTATTTCAACAGCAGGAGAGGGAAATTAATGAAAACAACAACAAAGAACATGAGAATAATTGATGTTTTGTTGATATTTTTCACTTGGAACTCTTTGGTGTTGTGTTTCTTGGCATTGTATTGTCGTGTTTCTGAATATTGGCTCAATTTTTATTTGTTTTTCTTTGAGGTATGTCTAATTTTCCTTCTGACTTGGCTTATCATCTCCATGCTGTCCGGCCATCTGTTCGATCATTTATTAAATTTGTACCTCTACAGTCTCCCTACAACTTATATCCAAACCTGTTTTTTGTTCATTGCACTCAGATTGTCACTCTCTGAGCAAGGTCCTGCCGTCTCATTGGCTTGCCTCCTGGTTGTGATATTAAGGCCTGTGATATTGGCAGAAGCTTCAGTGAAAAGTAAAGAATTGACAGATAGTTGTCGGGAACAGCATGTTGTAATGGGGTGGAGCCACCCTGAAATATAACTAAACTGCTGTCGGATAGAGCTCGATTAGCAATTATAATCAGTGCTTAGATAAGGCAGTGATTTTGTACCTCAGGGTAGAAATGAAATGGTCAATGTTAGCAAACAGCTCTGCAATATGTTGATAAATAAGTAATGAGAAATGAGCAGTAGCCACAATTACCATAGTGATGCTAAATTATATTGTATATTTCCAGCACACAATTATTCTATTCCACAATAATTTTTGTTTTAACAGTAAATAGGAAGGAGATAGAGATAATATACAGTATATTAGAGATGGATTTTTCTCTGTAATACAGGAATAAATTAAGAAATGGATGAGTGCCAAGACCTTTTTGTCAGTATATCTGTTACTCAATCTGCCTTGCAAATTTGCATGAGGTTCAGTGCTCATTGAAGTGGGCTACAGGAATGGGTTCGGGACAACTGATGGCTTTTTTCTTCATTATAGAGTTTGAACAACGCTTTGTAGTTCTTTTCTTCCTCCTGAAAATAACATAGTAAATTTAAGTGAAGGAGTTTTAAAGATGAATTATATTTAAAATGTGCAGATGAAAAGGTCAGTGAATCTGGTAAAATGCAGAATGAATATCATTGTCACCATGCCTAAACAGTAGCTCAATGCATTACTCAGCATACAGGCCACACAGACACTTTTACTGAAGACATTTTGTAGCATTCCATCAAAAACAAACAGATCCATCCCCCCATATTCCTACAGTCTGGTTCAGCATTCTCCTCTAATACAATATAGATGCTGCATCCATTTACTTTAGCATATTTTGTGAATTGTTGTAATGAGTGTAGAGCGAAACAATTTGTCAAAGTTGGCCTATTTTCAATAACAGTGAATTTAACTTACAGCAGGTGTCATGATTGAGCCCAAGTCCAGGGAACGTTAGCTAGGCACTCGGATGATTTGTGACACTAATACTGAGTATTTCCAATATTGAACACAACTTTTCAGTATTTCACTTTTATTTTAACATTTTTGGAAGGTTGGGAGTGCAGCCAGTCATTCGTCATGCTAGTATGAACAATGTTGATGCTGATCGGAATTTTATCTCTTTAGTTTGCAATTGGCTTTCATTACTTGAATGATAAAGTTATACTAACAGGCTTGTTGTGAGTGGCAAGTTGCACCGTTCAATCATTAAGGAGTTAATTGTTTAAATGGTCATGATACTTACACGGATTTCTTTAACATTGTCAAACCTGTGAATGTATTTGATCAGAACAGAAATATAACATTTTGTAGCTGATCTAACTTAATCATGGCAGATTAAGGGCTGAATTTCGAATAATGTGGTAAGACAGTTGGCAAAATACCATAAAAAGCTGATAAGCACTCATTCACTTTAATGTTCACAGCATATCTGCCTTGCCTTGCCTTGCAGAGTAGACAAAATACCAGGCAGCTTGTCATGTTTGCCATCAATGAACAAAGGGTGGTCATGTTTGTAGATGATGTGGAGGTGCCGCTGTTGAACTGGGGTGGACAAAGTTAAAAATCACACACCAGATTATAGTCTAACAGCTTTAATTTGAAGCACCAGCTTTCGGAGCGCTGCTCCTTCATCGAGTAGCTTTTGCAAAAGGAACAGAGCTCTGAAAACTAGTGCCTCTAAATAAACCTGGACTAGAACCTGGTGTTGTATGATTTTATGTTTGTGGGTGGCATTGTGCTACAGTCAATGTCATGCCTACACCATGTGTCAGTAGCTTACTCAGCAAACACACTGAGTGCTTCAACCAAATGTCTGCCTCTGAAAATCTTAGGGGACCTTGGTTAATCAGCAGCTGGGCTGTCCTCGGTCAGGAAAGGTGGTGAGGTGTCCTGAGTGAGTGAGTAGGAAATGCAAAGAGCATGAGATTAATGGTTTGGGATGATGGGATGGCTGACAGCCATTGACAGAAGATACTGTATCAATATAGAGAGTAGTAGATTTTGGGATTTGGTGGGATATTGACACAATGGTAGAGTTAGGGTGGGTGTGAAATAACAAAGAGAAGATGCCAGCATTTACCTTTGTGGAATAGAGATGTTTATCAACCTTCTTGCAGTATTGCTGCATTCCTCCTGACTATGCATACAGCACTGACCTGGGTGGCTAATACAGAATAGGCTGGCAGAGTTTGAAATGTTGCACCATGGAGTTTTAAATATGGTGCCTGTGGTGTGAATGCCATGAGGTACCCAGCACCAGTGAGAACGTCTACTGCTGCTGAAAGCAGAATAGTGCAAGAGCAGCACCATGAAGTCCGAGTGCAGATTATTGAGGTGAGCAGCGTAAAATGGCATGAGAAAGACCCTTCAGTGACACAGTCAACTTCTGAGAGACTTGAGATATGTTGCTTTTGAACTTGTGTACAAACTTAGAAGGATTGGTATTACAATCTCTTGGAAGCATTTTTTCAAAGAGAGTAGACTTTAATGGATGGTCAAAGTCGATGGGATATAACCTTCCCATTCCTGCAGAACAGATCAGAAACAGCAACACCCTTTGTTTAAGTCCATTTGAAGCCGGCAAGAAGAGTCAACAAGTAAACATATGACCAGTCTTTGGCGATGATTTTTAATTTGCTACCACACTGTTTATGCCTAAAATTGGAGTGGCAGCAAGACCAACATTGAACAAGATGAATTACACGAAGATAAACCCTCTTATTCAGCACGACAGGACCATTGCCTGATCCTCACTGCTGCATCCTTCCCTTCTCCCACTGCTTCTTTCACTTTATCCCCCTGCCCAATCATTGCCTCTTTCACCTACCCACATTTAATTCCCCAAACCTCCTTTCTTCTATCAATGCTCCCTTCCTCATCCAATAACTTCCTCCATCACTTAGGAACATAGGAGCAGAAGTAAGCCTTTTGAGGTCTTCTGTCCTTCAATATGATTGTGGCTAATTGTCCTTTCCTGGTAGGTATCTGAAACTCTGTCAGTTTCTATTTTAAAGATACTCAATTACTGAGCTTCCAGAATCCTCTGAGAATTCCAAAGATTCAAGTCCTTGTAGGTTTAAATAGATCTTATCATCTTGGTCCAAAGTTGTTTTCTCCTTAGTTTGGAATTCCATCCCCATACAGGTGAACCATCTGACCCTCATCGACACTGTCTATTCCTTTCAGCATTTCGGTTTTAATAACGTTTCAATGAGATCACATCTCACTCTTTGAAACTGTAGAGTATATAGGCCCAGTTTGCCCAACCTTTCTTAATAGGACAATCCCTCCAGCCTGGTGAACATTTGTACACTCTCTATGGCGATAAAGGTTAGGTATCCTTTATCCAAATGTCCAAAACTAAAAGGACCAAACAACGAAAGGTCTTTTTGAAACAGAATCTTAGGGTCATACAGCATGGAATCAGATCCTTCAGTCCACCTCATTTGCACTGACCAGGTATCCCAATATGACCTAATTCCATTTGTCAGCATTTGGCCCATATCCCTATAAATCCTTTCTATTCACATACGCATCCAGGTGCCTTTTAAATACTTTAATTGTACTAGCCTCCACCACTTCCTCTGGCAGCTTGTTCCATACACGCGCCACCCTCTGCAAGAAAAAAATTAACCCTCAGGTCCTTTTTAAAACTTTCCCCTCTCCCCTTAAACCTAGACCCTCTAGTTTTGGACTGTCCAACTTAGGAAAAATACCTTGACCATTCACCCTATCCATGCCCTCATGATTTTACAAACCTCTATAAGGTTTCTGCCCAGCCACTGATGCTCCAGGAAAATAGCCCCTGCCTTCAAACGTACTCAAATAGATCTGTAGACACGCTGAGTATAGGACCTCAGACAAAACAAAACATTGCTTGAGCTGAACAGATCTGAATGGACCAAAAAGCAAAGTTTTCTTTTATAAAGGACCCACACTGATCTGTACAAACCCAAACGGACATAAGTGGTAGCAACAAGTGGAGACAAACAATAAAAAAATGCAGAGATATGAAACAAATAGTTTACTAATATAATCAGGTTTCTAATTAAGATAATATAAATTCAGACCCCACCAGACTCGGGTACATTGAATTGAAGAGTTAAATGAATATTTTGCTTTTGGTACTGAGATGATTAGTGAGAGATTTTAGAGAGCAAGTGTCTCTGAAACCAAAAATATTAATCATCCAAAAAAAATGCCAGCCCTGAGATTTACCAATAAAGGATTCCGGCCCTTCCTAAGATAAAGAGACCAAAACAGCGCACAATACTCCAGATGTGGTCTAACCAAGATCCTATGCAATTGAAGCAAGACTTTGCTACTCCTGTGCTGAAATTATACTGTGATAAAGGCTAAAGTACCATTAGCCTTCCTTATAGTTTGGTTCACCTGTATATTAGCCTTTACTAGCAATTTATTGAAGAGGACACGCAGGTTCCTTTGTACACCTACACTTTCTAGACTTTTAAGAAATATTCTTCTTGCCAAAGTGGATAACCTCTCATTTTTCCACAGATAATCCATTTGTTATATCCTTGCTCATTCACAAAGTCTGTCCAAATCTTCTTGAATCTGCTGTGCATCTTCCACACATGTTCCTACCTAACCTTATATCCATCCACTTGGAAATATTACATTTGAATGCCACATCCAAATTAGTGATACATATTTTGAATAGCTGGGGCCAGAGTATTGATCCTTGTGTTACCTCATTTACAGTCTGCCAATGTGAGGATGATCCATTTATTCCTATTGTCACGGAGACTCTTTATATTTCACGTTGCTTAGAAGACTTAAGTTTTGAAGCATTGTGAAAAAATTAATTTATTTCAAGTTTTGTGGACACAACTGCCGTGGATTCTTTAAAAGATGTCATTGAAATTTCACAGTAGATTTTTTTTAAACAAGGCTTCTGATAAATGTCTTGAATGATCACAACTGTTTACTTTGCTGTAGGTGATGCAGGGGCTGTCTATGATCAGTGACTGCCTTGGAGAGGTTCTTGTTTTACCTGGTGTAGTTGGAGGAAAGCCTGCTAAGAACCAACAGAGTTGGAGGAAAGCTTGCGATGAACAAGCTGCCGAGCTGATCTCTCCCATTTCTGAAAACAAAGGTCCGTGCATCACTTTGGGATCAAACCTATATGTTCTTTGAAAGAGTAATTGAAGGAACATCTCAGGAGTGTATTTCACAAACAAGCTGTGCCTGCTAGATTTTGGAGACAATTGTGTGTAATTTTTGACTAGACCGTATGTGATAAAACATCGCAGCAATAGATTCTAGCACATTCTACTATACTTTGCCTTCAAGAATAATCCATTGGCCAAAGTTACCTTTATTAGAAAGCCAGTCTCTGTAGAAAAAAATCTTTATTTTCTATTCTTCTGAAGGTTGTATGTGTTTTAAGATATCTGGCAGGCTAAGCATTTATACTTTATTTCTTTTTATTCACTTGTAGAACATTAGCCATCCTAAGTAGCCATTGAGAAGGTGGTGATTAGCTGCCTTCTTGAGCTGCTGTAGTTTATATGCTGTAGGTAGACCCACAATGCCTTTAGAGAGAGAATTCAAACATTTTGGTGCAATACCACTAAAGGGGTGTGATATTCTTCCAAGTCAGGATGGTGAGTGGCTTGGGGGCAGTGTTATTCTGTATCGGCTGCCCTTGTCTTCTCAATGGAAGACATAGATTTGGATAGTGATTTGGTAAGTTTCTGCTGTTCATTTTGTAGCGGGTGCACACTGCTGCTATTGAGTGTCAATGGTGGAGACAGTGGCTATTTGTAGATGTGGTGCTAATCAAATGAGCAGGATGGTGTCAAGCTTCTTGAGTGTTGTTGGAGTTGAATTCAACAAGGGAAGTAATCCATTACATTCCTGACTTGTGCTTTGTAGATGGTGGACAGCAAGTCAGAAGATGAGTTACTCACTGCAGCATCCTAGCCTGTGATCTGCTCTTGTAGACACAGTTATTTAGATGGTTAGTTCATGGACTGCTTCATTATCTGAGGAGTTGTAAATGGTGCTGAACATTGTGCAATCATTGGTGAACATTCCAACTTCTGACTTTATGATGGTGGGAAGGTTATTGATGAAGCAGCTGAAGAAGATTGGGCCTAGCACATGACTCTGAGGAACTTCTGCAGAGATGTCCTGGAGAAAAGATGACTGACCTCCAACAACCACAACTATCTTCTTATATGCCAGCTATGACTCCAACCAGCAGACAGTTTTCCCTCAATTCCCATTGATTCCAGTTTTGCTAGGGCTTCTTGATGTCACACTCAGTTGAGTGTAGCCTTGATGTCAAGCGCAGTCATTTTCACCTCACCTCTGGAATTCAACTGTTTTCTCCATGTTTGAACTGAAGCTATAATGAGGTCAGGGGCTGAGTGGCCCTGAAAGAACCCAAGCAGAATGTGTATGTTAACCAATTATTGTATTTTTATTGATTATTAAAATAATAAATCTATAATTCTGTTAATTAAGAAATCTGGTTGATAAATATTTAAAATTTTATAAACAGGCAGTTCTTCCAGAATGCGATAGTTGCATTCCAGTGTGACCCCATGTTACATAAAAATTGTGCTATACAAATAACATTTAAAGTGTTGGTGAAGCAATCACGCTATAGCCAACAAACATTTTAAAGGTTCGCTTTTTAGAAAAAGAGTCCCATATTCATCAATCGTGTTACAGCGAATTCACGTTGGTGATACGCACATTATAGTAGAATGATAAAATATTTAACTGGCCACCTTGGGTAATGAATGAAGATCTTTTTATTTTGTATTGCAATACTGGAGTAGTGGGATCCATCTTCAGTTGGAACACTGCTCTCTGCTTTCTTCCTTTCACCAATCTTTAATCCATCTGAGTACATTACGTCACTCTTCCATGCTTTTTTAATTTTGCTAACCCAATCTTCTGTGGGAGACCTTTTCAAAAGATTTCTAAAAGTTCACCGATACTTCCCTTTCTCAACTCTGTTAGTAACCTCCTTCAAGAAATACCAGCAGGTTAGTCAAAGATGAATTCCCATTCCCACATTCATGCTGACTCTGCCAATTACATCATTATTACAAATGTCCATTTCTCACATTCTTCATTATGGATTCTAACATTTTCCTACTGCTGATGTTAGGCTAATGGGTTTGCAGTTCTGTTTTCACGTTCTCCTTGGTCGTAGATGGATGGAGTAATATTGTCACTCTCTGATCTGCAGGAACCATTCCAGACTATGGGTGGGCACAAACGTCTGGGCCTCGAAATTTTGGTCAGAACACCCTGGATGCCTGTATAGTACCAGGATTAAACAGACTGAAACCACTTTGAAAGCAGCAAGGAGGGGACATGAAAGGTCCTTAGTCGGTAGGATTAGGGAAAACCCTAAGGCTTTCTATAGGTATGTTAGGAATAAAAGAATGACTAGGGTAGGAATAGGTCCAGTCAAGGATAGTAGTGGGAAGTTGCGTGTGGAGGCGGAAGAGATTGGGGAGACACTGAATGAATACTTTTCTTCAGTATTTACTCAGGAACAGGGCATTGTCGTCGATGTGAATACTGAGTCACAAATAAGTAGAATGGATGGCTTGGAGGTATGTAGAGAAGAGGTGTTGGAAATCCTGGAAAAGGTGAAAATAGATAAGTCCCCTGGGCCTGATGGCATTTATCCTAGGATTCTCTGGGAAGCAAGGGAGGAGATTGCAGAGCCATTGGCCTTGATCTTTATGTCCTCTTTGTCTACTGGAGTAGTGCCAGAAGACTGGAGGATAGCAAATGTGGTTCCCTTGTTCAAAAAGGGGAGTAGGGATAGCCCTAGTAACTATAGGCCGGTGAGTCTCACTTCTGTTGTGGGCAAAGTCTTAGAGAGAATTGTAAGGGATAGGATTTATGCACATCTAGATAGGAATAATGTGATCAAGGATAGTCAGCATGGTTTTGTGAAGGGCAAGTCGTGCCTCACAAACCTTATTGAATTCTTTGAAAAGGTGACGAAGGAGGATGATGAGGGG
>NC_057728.1:32133339-32161486 GCF_004010195.1 Chiloscyllium plagiosum | reverse complement strand
GGGGTTGATATAGGACTGAAGTTAGGGGTAGGTTCTTCACTCAGCGAGTCGTAAGTTCATGGAATGCCCTGCCAGTAGCAGTGGTGGACTCTCCCTCTTTATGGGCATTTAAGCGGGCATTGGATAGGTATATGGAGGATAGTGGGTTAGTATAGGTTAGGTGGGCTTGGATCGGCGCAACATCGAGGGCCAAAGGGCCTGTACTGCGCTGTATTCTTCTATGTTCTATGAAACCCAGGATTAATTTAAGAAACAACAACATGGTTTGAACACCAAAATAAATGTCTGGACATGGCTCTCCAGAACCACCACAAAATCAGGCCTGGAGGTAGCAAAATAAATCATGCAATAGGGGGACACAAAACTGTTAATGAAGGAAGGGGAGCTCAATTTACTTTTAATGGTTAGGATCATTCCTATTTATTAGGATCCCACAAAAAATAAAAATGAACTTTGTTTTGGGATCTCTTATGCTCATTAAAACAGTGTGGCATATACTGGGTTGTGTTCACTGATAAACAATCAGCCTCCTTATTACGTCATTTATCACTCGAAACAGGCCAGGTCACTTGGCCACCCAGCTGTTTAGACCCCTTTAGAAATTACCGTAGACAGATAGTTAGGGTTCACAACCCCACTTGTAGGGTCTCGGTACATTAATTTGGTCAAGTTATTAATGCCTCCTTAGATTCTGTGAGAATTCTCCTGCAGAAGTGAAAGAAAATAAGATTCTTCAAGTGATCAAATTATGTGAGACAGAATTGAATATTGAAATGTGAACAAAACCCAATTTTTGCAAATAGAGATTAATGAACAGTTAAAAAAGGAATTAGATAAGATGCATTTTACAAAATGATCTAGTGCAAATATAAATTTATAAACGCAAGAGTTTTGCATGTCTGCTTTTCCTCCATCCAACTGAACTCTTGATATCATGAATAGGAGCAGTTGGTACAGAATTGATGCCATCTTGCTTTGTTTTGTAGAGTAGATTTTTAAAAAATACACTTGTGAGATGTGGCTGGCTGGCGGGCAGCATTTATTGCTTTTGCCTAGTTGCCTGTTAGAATTTGGTGGTGAGCTCCCTTTTTGAGTTGCTGCAGTCCATTTGCTGTGGGTTGACCCATAATGCCGTTAGTAAAGGAATGGCAATATACTTCCAAGTCAGGAAGGTGAGTGGCTTGGAGGGGAACTTAAAAGCGGTAGTGCTCCCACATATCTGCTGCCCTTGGCCTTCTCGTTGGAAGTGGCTGTGTGTTTGGAAAGTGCTGTCTGAGGACCTTCAGTGAATTTCTGCAGAGCATCTTGTAGATAGTACATGCTGCTGCTACTGAACAGTGTGGTGGAGGGAGTCAATGTCGTGCCAATCAAGCAAGCTGCTTTGTCCTGAATGGTGTCAGCCTTCTTGAGTGTTGTTGAAGCTACACTCATCCTGGTGAGTGGGGAGTTACACTTCTGACTTTTGCCTTGTATATGATGGACAAGCTTCAGTGAGTCAGGAGGTGAGTTACCTGCTGCTCTGACCTGCTCTTGTAGCCACTGTGTTTATGTAACAAATCTAGTTGAGACTTTAGTCAATGATAACCCCCATGATATTGATAATAGGGGATTCACTGATGGTAATGTCATTGAAAGTCAGGGGTGTGTGTGTGATTAGATTGTTGTTTATTGGTGATGGTCAGAGCCTGGCTTTTGTGTAGCTGGTCATAGCCTGCTTCAGTATCTGAGGAGTCACGAATGGTATTGAACATTGTGCAATCATTGGGGAACATTCCCACTTCTGACCTTATGATAGAGGGAGGATCATTGAAGCAGTTGAAGATGGTTTGGGCCAAGGACACTACCCTGAGGAACTCCTGCAGAGATGGATGTCCTGGAGCTGAGATGACTGACCTCCAACAACCATCTTCCTATGTGTCAGGTGGAGAGTTTGTTCCCCCGATACCATTGATTCCTGTTTTGCGAGGGATCTTTGATGTCATTTGGTCAAATGCAGTCACCCTCACCTCACCTCTGGGGAATTCAGCTCTTTTGTCCATGTTTGAACCAAGGCTGTAATGAGGTCAGGAGCTGAGTGGCTCTGATGGAATCTAAACTGGGTGTCACTGAGTAGGAGCTCCTTGATAGCACTGTTGACGGTGGGTGGAATGGGGTGAGTGCCATCACTTTACTGATGATTGAGAGTAGACTGTTGGGGCCTTAACTGGCTGGTTTGGTTTTGTCCTGCTTCTTTTACACTGGACATCCCTGAGCAATTTTCCACACTGTTGAGTAGGTTCCAGTGTTGTAACTGTACTGGAAGATCTTGGCTAGGGGAACACAAGCCTTCAGTACTATTGACAGAATAGTGTCAGGGCTATAGCCTTTGCAGTATCCAATATCTCCAACTGTTTCATGATTTCACGTGGAATGATGCGAATTAGCTGAAGACTGGTATCTGTAATTATGGGGACCACTGGAGGAGGCCAAGATGAATCATCCATTTGGCACTTCTGGCTAAAAATTGCTGTGAAAGCTTCAAACTTATCTTTTGCACTTATGTGCTGGGCTCTTCCATCATTGAGGATGGGGATATTTTGTGGAACTGCCTCCTCCAGTGGCAGGATCATCCACCACCATTCATGAGTGGATGTGACAAAACTGCAGGGCTTAGATCTGATCCATTGGTTACAGGATCACTTAGCTCTGTCTATCGCCTGCTTATGCTGTTTAGCATGCAAGTAGTCCTGTTTGGTAGCTTCATCAAGTTGACATCTTATTTTTAGGTATGCTTGGTGCTGTTCCTGGCATGCCTTCCTGCACTCTCCATTGAACCAGGATTGATCTCCCA
The DNA here is from genome assembly GCF_004010195.1 of Chiloscyllium plagiosum. Lineage (NCBI taxonomy): Eukaryota > Metazoa > Chordata > Chondrichthyes > Orectolobiformes > Hemiscylliidae > Chiloscyllium > Chiloscyllium plagiosum. The sequence goes on along the minus strand of NC_057728.1, from coordinate 32,158,656 downwards.
GCTTGATGATAATGGCTGAGTGGGGGTATGCTGGGTCATGGAGTTACAGATTCTGCCACTGTTGATGGCTCACAGTGCCTCATAGATGCCCAGTGTTGAGTTGCGAGATTTATTGGAAGTCTGTCCCATTTGCCACTCACCGTAATGGAGGGTTTTGTCAATGTGAAGGCAGGATTTCATCTCCACAAGAACTGTGCAGTGGTCACTCTTACAGATACAGTCATGGACAGATATATCTGCAGCCAGCAGGTTAATAATTATGAGGTCAAGTATGTTTTTCCCTCTTGTTAGTTCCTTCACCACCTGCTGCAGACCCAGTTTAGCAGCAATGTCCTTTAGGACCCGTTCAACTCCATCTTGCTGCCAAGCAGCTTTTGGTAGTGGACATTGAAATCCCCCACCATTTTTTTCCCTTGCCATTCTCAGTGCTTCTTCTAAGTATTGTTCAACAGGGAAGAGTGCCGATTCATCAGCTGAGGGAGGACAGAATGTGGCAATCAGCAGGAAGTTTCTGTGCCCATGTTAAACCTGAAACCATAAGACCTCATGAGATCCAGATTCAATGTTGATGACTCCTAGGGCAACACTCTCCTGACTATATACCACTACGCTACCACTCTGCTGGGTCCATCCTACCAGTGGGACAGGACATATCCAGGGATGGTGGTGGTGGTGTCTGGAACATAGCCATACTCACAGAATCATGTCTTATAGACAATATCAGGCAGTTGCTCTCTCAATTTTGGCACCAGCACCGAGATATTAGTAAGGAGGACTTTGCTATTGTTTTTCCGGTGCCACGGTTGACGTCAGGTGATCCATCTGTTTCATTTCTTTGAGACTTTGTAAAACATTTTATAACTGATTGACTTGCTAGGCCATGTAGGCCAGACCAGGTGAGGATGGCAGATTTCCTTCCCTGAAGTGGACCAGATGGATTTTCGGGATAATCGACAATGGTTTCATGATCACCAATAGATTCTTAATTCCAGATTACTTTTTAAAATTTAATTCAAATCCTACCATCTGACATGATGGAATTAATGTTCTGGAGACCTGGGTCTGAATCCCACCACAGCAGATGGTGGAATCAAGTTTCTGGATTAATAGCCTAGCAACAATACTACTAGACCATCACCTCCCCTATGTTATGAAAAGTACAATGAACAAAATCGGTTATTAGACTCATTTGCTGTCTCTTTCTTAGTTGTTAGAATCTCTGCTTATTATCCTATTGTTCTCCCGTCTCCATTTTGTTAAGTTCTGTAAATGAGCTCATTTGTCTTCCAGTTATAGTTCTGAAGGGCAGTCTGTAACATGAGGCTTTCTTGTTTTGAGATGGTGTCAGACTTACTGTGTGCTTTCAGTCTTTTATTTTCGAGCAAAACCATGTTAAAACTCAAGACATAGAAATCAGACTGTCAAGAATGCATGAAGCTGCTCTCTCTGCAGTTAAAATCTAAATATGCAACAGCGCACAATTACAACATTATATTTCACACAATGTCAAAAACCAATTAGTATAAAGCTCAGTCTTGACACTGGGTTTGTAATACTGCCCTCTTAAGTCATGTCTGCCTCAAACTTTGGATTTAAACTGCAACCTTGGAATTGGTGTGAAATCAAAATCATTTACATTGATGTTGCATTAATCACTGAGGTGATGGTTTTTCTCTCACATGAAGATTGTGTAGACTGTGGGAAAGGCTTTCATGGGAGGCAGTGGTGGAGTGGGAGTGGGGGCAGATGGAAAGTGTCATCTTTGTGACAAATGCTCATTTGAATGCAGTTGCAAAACTGTCAGTGCAAATCGCACTCCTTGATCCGCAGTTTGTCAACTAGGAAGGTAAAAATCTGAATGATTCAAAATATATCATATTTCCAGTGATGCAGAGAAATCTTTGGCGACAAACACATGGGTCTTGACAAAGCAAGATTTACGCCACCTTAAAAATGGCAAATGATATTACATTCTAGTCATTTTAGGAAACTGGCAACAAATGGGGGTTGATGATGAGCCTCTGGGAGACATTGATCGTGCTACTGAACATTTAAGTGTTTTCACTTTTCTAGAATATTCCTTTTGCCCAATAGGAACACTTTAGGCCTCTCTTGCTCTCAGCTCACCCCTTGCCAATTTTACTTTTTGACCGTTGCTACCCTTATGTTGATAGCTGGTAATGTCTCACTCTCTGAGATTCTGCTGTGCCCTGTAATTGTGGCTTCCTGCTTATTTACCAATGGCACAGTGGTAAGGTAAGTGAGTTAAAATCTCTGTCAAGGTTGGAGGTTGTTTTGCGCAAGCCTTGTCCTGCTCAAATCCTTCTAAATTATAGCTCCCAAAATTGAGACTGTTGTTTCCAGTGGTCACTGAATCAGTAGCAAAGAGTGACAAAGTCAGGCTAAATACTGAAAGGAATTGATACAAAAATGTTTCTCCAGACAGAATGGGCATTAAGATAATGAATGCAGTGGTTACTGAAGCCGGCTTCTTTCATCATATGCCCAAAGAGTTGAAGAAGTTCCAGAATTTTAACCCAGCATCAAAGCATTAACAATATAGGTCCAAGTCATGATGTGTGTAGAGTCATAGATGTTCAGCACAGAAACAGACCATTTGGTCCAACTCATACATGCCAACCAGATATCCTAACCTAATCTAGTCCCATTTGCTAGCACTTCGCCCACATCCCTCTAAACCCTTCCTATTCATGTGCCCATCCAGATGCCTTTTAAATGTTATAATTGTGCCAGCCTCTATCACTTTCTCTGTCAGCTCATTCAATAAACACATCACCCTTTGTGTGAAAAGGTTGCCATTAGGTCCCTTTTAAATCTTTCCCCTCTCACCCTAAACCTATGGTCTCTAGTTCTCGACTCCCCCACCCCAGGGAAAAGACCTCAACCATTTATCCTATCCATGGCCCTCATGATTTTATAAACCTCTATAAGGTCCCCCCTCAACCTCTGACGCTCCAGAGAAAACAGTCCCAGCCTATTCAGCTTCTCCCTATAGCTCAAATCCTCCAACCCTGGCAACATCCTTGTAAATCTTTTCTGAACCCTTTTATAATCCAAGATGGAGGATGGGAAAGATTTGTGATTGTAAGAGCCGCTCCTTTTTTGAGGTATTTTAGGTGTTGGAACGGATTTCCTCGAATTTCAGGAGCAGTAATTACTGTTTTATAAACTGTTGCATTAGATTAGATTAGATTACTTACTTAGATTGTTTTGGAACTTTGGTGAAAATGACAGCACATTCAAAACGAGGAAGAGAGACAAAGGCAGAGACTACAAGGTCAGTGTAATTTGCAAGTGGTGGTATTCCCACACATTGGGTGCTCTTATCCTTCTAGGAGTTTGGAAGGGGCTGTTGAAGAAACTTTGGTGAGTTATTGCAGTGCCTCTTTTAGATGATAATCTATGTCTGTGCATCAGCAACAGAGGGAATGAATGTTTTGGAGCAGTGGCTGCTTTTTCTTGGATGGCATCAAGTTTCTGGAGTGTTGGAGCTGCACTTATCCTTGCAAGTAATACGCATTCAATCAACTCCTCGTATGCCTTGTAGATGGACAGGCTTCAGGGAGTCAGGATATGAGTCATTCAGTGCAGAATTCTTAGCTTCTCACTTTCTCTTATAGTCACAGATGGCTGGTCCTGTTTCTGGTAGCCTCCAGGATGTTGATAATGGGAGATTCAGTGATGATAATGGCATTGAATCTCCACAGGAAAGTATTAACTTCTCAATTCATAGAGATATTCATTGCTGGGAACCTGTGTGACAAGAATGTTACCTGTTATTTATCAGACCAAACCTGAATATTGACCAGGAGCAGGATCTTATAGGGGAACTAGGTAATATGACATTTGTGACAGAATCCGAAGAGAAGTCTAGCGAAACCAATCTCAACTTCAATCACAACATTGCATCTTTTAAGCAATTGCTGGGAGTCGAGGTGAGATTCTGCCTAGGCAGTAGTGACCTGCTTAATAACAGGAAATATTGTTTTTTAACAAGCTTTATTAACTGCATATTATATCCCACAGAGCGGCAGTGGCCTAGTGGTGTTATTGCTAGTATATTAATCCAGAGACACAGTGAAGATTTTTGGGGACCTGAGTTTGAATCCCAGGCAGATGGTGAAATTTGAATTACGTAAAAATCTGGAATTAAAATCGAATGATGAATATAAAACCATTGTTAATGGTTCAGAAAACCCATCTGGATCACTAATGTCATTTAGAGAAAGAAACTGCCATCCTTGCCTGGTCTGACCTATACATGACTCCAGACCCAAAGCAATGTGGTTGACTCTTAATGGCCCTCTGAACCAACTAGGGAGGACAGAAAGGAGACAAAGCTCAGTGACTCCATCTGGTGGGAAGAAATGGATGGAAATGGTAGAGATAAAAAGGACATGAAGGCTCCGAGAGTGTGTGGAGGTTGGGATGTAACTGGTGGCCAGGCAGAGCTCAGTGTTGATGTCTTCACCACAAGATGTGTTCCCTCCCATCACTTGCCAATCTCTAGAAGCCAAATGCAAATGGAAAATGGCTGGCCAATGCCCCATGATGGTCAAAGTATCTCTTTGATGGACAAAAGTATAGAATCCATGTTTACCGGAAGGCTAGAATATTTAAGAGATAAATGCATGAAGCATCCAGATGAAGACTGCAGCTACATTTGATTTGCAATTATTTTATTGTCAATTTGCAATGCATTTGGAGTGATCTTAGGGTTCATACAGAGGTTAAAGGTGATTTGCACCATGCCTGTGGTGCTTGTAGATCAAACATTGTTGCTAACTTCTCCATCATTGAATTGCCAATGACTTGAAAAAAAGGAGAATACAGGCCAAAAGTGTCCCATAACCTGTGAAACTTCCAAGGTTGCGATGGGAGATGGAAACTATTGCTTTGTTATTGGTCATGTAAGGACTGCAATGGTCTCTCCTTAACGCAATAAAAAGCTAAATAATTGATGTAGCTCTGCAATGGGAAGGGGGATTGGTGAATGGAAGGCACTCCCTTTTTGGTGTAATCTATTGGTTACAGTCAACACAGCAACTTCTCCATGTTGTAACCAGACCAAGTTTGAGCAGATGGATTGAGCTGCCAAAGATATGGTTCCATTGCCTGAACTAATCGAGAGTGCTCTCCAGGATAGTCCAGACAATGTGTGCTATATCATCCAGGTGTGCGGTACTATGCCCAATTGGAGCAGGTAATGAGACAATGTGATAGATGCAGAGAAACTGGAGGAACAGAAAGCAGTCTCCTGAGAAGGATGAGATCAATGACAGAGCTCAGTTATGTTGGGCCTCACAAGCCAGACAGGGCTGGATTGATGCCCAGTTTCAGTAGATGACAGGTAATAGTAAAATAGTCATTGATTATCATGCCATGGGTGAACTGCACCCTCTACCAATTTCATTTGTGGTGGATTTCACTAGCTATAAATAAAAACTTACGTTTGGAATTATCCAATTGTTTCAGATTATTGATGCTCACCTCCTGGACAATTGCAAGGTGCAGGTGTCCATTGGGTGTTGGGTAGCAGTAACTTAGTGTATTTAGATGGGATGTAGCTAAGGTCAGGTAAACTTTGTGGTTTGTTGGTTAAACAGCAACTAAAGTGTTGGAATGGGGTTATATATGGAGGGAGAGTCACCCATTCCAGTTTTGTGGTATGAGTAACGTGGCTTTGTAGCTGCTGTGCTATTACATTGCCAGTGAGGGGCAAAGCTTAATTGTCACCCTTGTCCGGGTACACAGTGACTTTTTGAAATGGCAGGGCACCAGAGAATTGGTCTTTCTGGAGATTCCGGTAATTCAGTGGATATCGGTGTTTGGATGGATATCTGGTGAATGGTGAGTTGTTCTGGAATGTTATGTGGTAAGGTAGGGACTAGAATGGGACATGAGAAGAGAGAAGGGATTGGACTGGTGGGTCTTCTTGAGCATTCCTACTCTGGATCTAATTGAGGCAGAGATAACAAAGTGGTAGGTTCTGCACTTTGGACTTAAATGCTCCCTAGCTCCAAACTCACCTTGAAGGTAGGAGATTAAATTCAGCCCAATGTTACAGAGTAAAACTGAATGATTTCTTGTTGATTTCAGTTTAAGGGGTCTTCAATGGTGCACTTATGAAGAAATATATGTAATATATAATGACTGACAGTAATTTCTAGATTTGTGTGTTTAACTACTCTAGTGTGAAATCCGGATATTGTTTCTTTTCCTAGAGAAATAATCATATTAAGCCCTGACAGTTTTGCTGTCATTATGGCAATTAAATCTGAACCATTATTTTCAAGACAGGCAATGTTAAAATGAAATAGTTTGGAGAAATGTTAATTAATACTCTTCGAAGATGTCATGATTATGGCATGAAAGACTTAGTAAGATAAAACAGAATAGTTTGAATAACTATATTAAAACTCTAAATGCACTCAATGTTAGAATTGAAGCTATGTGGAACTAAGGTTTTTTTCAAATAACTAGACTCACTGTCAAATAACTAATCCTTGTAGTATAGGATAAAGCTGATGAGGTTTCAGTCCTACTGACAACTCTGTATAATGTAAACCTTTTCCGTTCATGTACATGATTGGTATATACTGAACTGCCACTTACATTTTGCCCAATGGGTCAAAAACGACAGCCAGAAAAATGATTAAACCAATGATGAAATTACACTATAAAGACTGAGAAATGCTCATAAAAAGAAAGCTTTTCTTCAGAAATATACTATAGCTTTTCAATCTACTATAATAAGAATTACAAACATTGGAGTGCAGGAACATTCTTGAAAGGTCATACAAGTAGGTTATCTATTTCTGCATTAAATTATTGCTATGAAAATAATTTTCCTATACCTTATGGTGTATGAGCACTTACAGCCACCTTATTCAAGGGCAACTATTTCTAGTGTTGATCTTATCGAACCAGTCATTTTTTTTTTGAGTGAAAGTTAATGATTAAGATTCAAAATCATTGCATCATTCATCTGAAAAGTGGGTGTTCAGTTTGATTGCTGTCTCATTTCTTCTCACATGTGGTAACTGCTGCCAGGATAATTGTTCCACACTAGAGGTCCATGCTGTCCAAACAGATTGACTTTAGAAAACACATATTAGTACATGAAAACCACAGGGTAATTTCCATGGAATTTTCTTCAGTTTTTTCTTTATTTAATTGTAAGAGAAATGCAGTTGCTGGCCAGAGCATTGAAATACTGATGAATAAACTAAATTCTAGTTGACTGTGTAAATATCATCTTTTTATTTTTCTGTAGTTTTAAGTTGTGGGTGGCACGGTGGCACAGAGGTTAGCAATGCTGCTTCACAGCGCCAGAGACCCGGGTTCAATTCCCACCTCAGGCAACTGTGTGTGTGGAGTTTGCACATTCTCCCCTTGTCTGTGTGGGTTTCCTCCGGGTGCTCTGGTTTCCTCCCACCGTCCAAAAATGTGCAGGTTAGGTGAATTGGCCATGCTAAATTGCCCATAGTGTTAGTTAAAGGGGTAAATGTAGGGGAATGGGTCTGGGTGGGTTGCTCTTCGGATGGTCGGTGTGGACTTGTTGGGCCGAAGGGCCTGTTTCCACACTGTAAGTAATCTAATCTAATCTAAAGGTGGACTGAAATGAGAAGACGACTGTATTAAGAAAAGTATTGCTGGAGGATCGTGTCATGTTTTGAAAGCAAGTAACTTGACACTCATTAGAAACATTATTTACACAGCTGCTTGTTGAGCAGTGTTTGCAGACTAACTGGCACTGAAGGGCTTTGGTTGATAGAAGTAGATAATTGGCCTGTGGAGTAGTGACCAATTATTGATGACAAAAGCATACTGCTTGCCTATATATGTGATTAACTATCAGGTAGTTGAACAACTTGAGGCTGTGAACAAGATATAGAGAAAATATTACAAGGTCAGAAGCTCTCCCTATTCTCTGCAGTGAAAACCATTCAAACCTGAAGAAAATCAGATTATCCTTGCTTCAATAATTGCTGTAAGCTGTGATGTTTAAATGATGAGTCAAAAAACATTTGCCAGCGAACCAAGCATCCCGTATCTCTTGCAAATCAATATAAGCTACCTCAGAAGGATGACTGAGAAGCAATATTGTAACCAGCGGAAAAATCATAAGAATCATCTTGGGATTCACCAAACTGCCTTCCCAGTCTTTCCCTCTGTCCATAACAACCATTATTATTCCCTGTCTGTGTTTGTCGAAGAGTGTGTGTGTGTATGTGTACAGCACAGTTTATAAGGGGATTATAATTATAATTAGAAGGATCATATGTGAGTAGCTCATAATTGTTTACCTATAGCTAGATTCTAATTAAATGTAATAACCTCTGTGCTTTCTGTCAACCTGGATCTGAAAGTGAGGTAAACTGGGGAATCTTTGCTTTCTTTTAAAAATCTTTCTTTAACGTTTGTGATCATTCCAGGAATTCTGGACTTTGATTTCCAGCATGCTACCCCAGTGAGACAAGATAATTGATATGAATCTTCAACTTTACTTATGTCAGGTCATTCTATTCATCTGGCAAGGTAAAAGAACAAAGCCCTGGCAGGTGTCTCCTTTCATGGTGCTTGCATATACACAGAAGCCTCGATTATCCGAAGGACAAGGGCGGAGAGTACTTCGTTCAGTGAATTGAATTCTGGATAATCGAATGATGGATAACATTGTTTAGCTAAGCATGGGGACCTTGCGATCTTGCTGGGTAATTCAATATTCAGATAATCGAATGCCAGATAATTGAGATTCTTCTGTAAACCAAAGGACACCAAAAATGTCTGTCCATGGCCGGAATCTGCAAGCTGTTTGACAAGGAAATGCCATAGTTTGGGGGAGGAGAAATTACATTTTTTTTAATAAATGATTACCTGTTCTCTATAGTGTCGTCCAAAGGGTTCCTAAGCTTTTGTACAACCAAATTTAAATGGCATTTTAGTTATCCATAAGACAGTATAGAGCAGAATGTAACTTCTATCAGAAACAGAATAATCATTGAATTGAGACTCTGTCCACAAATGATGAGAGTTATCTATTTGTTCATTCTTCTGGACAATGTTCTTCACCACAAGCCTTCAACAAAACTGAAAGATGCTGGAAATCAGAAACCAAAACAGAAATTGCTGGAAAAACTCAGCAGTGTCACTAAACCTGAAATATTAAAAATACTTTCTCTCCACAGATGCTGCCAGACCTGCTGAGCTTTTTGATTTTGTTTCTCAAAATGTTCATGTTTGGGAGAAATTAATTATAAGGAAATACAATAAATGAATTAAATTAGTGAACTAAGGTGAAAACCGCAGTGACAATTTGCCGAGCCACAAATTAATGGGATCGGGTCCACACTTGTCCAATACCCCACCAATTTTATTTAACTCTGAACTCAAGAGAAGGGGACATCAGACAGGTTGTAAAGCATAGAGCTGATATGATCTATTTGTTTCCTGCCAGGCAGGATAGCTTGAAATATCTTTTGATCTTATATAACTGCATATTAAATTTAGTTTTCAGCAGCGTACAATTTCATCTGGTGTAAGCCTTCATTTACAGCTGTAGGATTGTGGATGATTGACAGATATATGAATGCCAGCAGGATTTTGGGATGATGGATTCTAGTTAAGGGCAAGTGAAGCAATCCCCTATTTTAATTAACAGATAACACCAAGAGGCTAGTAGCTGCTGGGAATGACATTTCACAGTGCTTTGGCGGCAAAGTCATAATTGGTGCCCATAAATGAGAAATTTAACTCAGTTATCTTGATTAAAGCATCTCAGCTTTCTGAGGAAACTTTTCAAGAATAAAGCATCAAATAAAAATTTACATGAAAGGTAATATTTGCCTCAATTACTGTAGTACAAATAATTTGATGTTGTTAATTAGGTCGTTTGAAGTGACCTAATTGGTGGAACTAATGGAAATTAATCTCTCTGTCATATTTACCCTAATAGACAACTTGGGCATGAGCACTATTCCATAACCTATAACTCTTCTCCACCTATTCCGCTATTCCTCCCCACATCCCCACCAAATTTTGTGCTGTATCAACTTTGAAGCCAGTTGATGCACGCTACAACACCATCCAAAACATCTCAGCAGCTCCTTAGTTTGATAAGGATGATGCCCAAGGTCCAACTTCCAGTCTCTTTGGGACCAGGCACACGGACACAGATTCCAGTCATATCGCTTATTTAACCCCAGTTCATGGAACTACACAAATTTCTCAGCTAACAACCTGCCCAGACTATGGTTATACCTAACATGGGATTAACTCTTCAAGCAATTCCAATGTCATAATGTGAAGGATATCAATCTTGGTAAGGGATTGAAAACCATCAATAAGAAAAGGCTTTGTAGAGGTGAAACCTATCAGCAAAAAATTATCTCCGCCAGCTGAATGACTATATTTATCTTCAGTAATTCCATCGATTGCAGGACCAGTGAAAAGCAACCAGGATACTGTTGCTATTCACACTAGCAATTTGTCTTCGCCATTAGAGATGTTTTTGGCTTCAGTGAAATATTGAGCCAGTTTTTGTTAAGTTTCAAGCCAATTATTTTTTCCAATGCCCTATCCAAAAAAAAATGACTGAAATGCCCTTGGCCTCCTTTAGATGTAACATTAACCTGAACAAATAAGATACTGCAAAACAATCAAAATAAATTGAAGTCAATGTCAAATATAAATTTGTGAGCAAACCTGTTGCTTGGATACTCGAGGCCAGAGATGTTGGTACAAATGTGGTGCAATTCTGGCATATGAAATTGGAATTTGGTGAATAAACAAACATGCCAACATTAAATGCTCTATAGAACAGACTCAGTTCTAGTAAAATTGATTAATGCATGAAATGCCCCAACCTTAAATTTACACAGGTTACCGGATACTCAAAAGGTAAAGGCATTACAGGTGACTCCGCAATCCGCAAGTAGGGTGTTCCCATAAAACCTTTCATAAGCCAAAATGGCGAAAAACGAAGAAACAGTTACCATTAATTTCTATGGGAAAAAAATTTGACCTTAAAAAAACCCTACCAAATCATACCAAATAATGCATAAAACCTAAAATAACACGAACATATAATAAAAGCAGGAAAGATAAGATAAATACACAGCCTAAGTAAAGTAGAAATAACACACATTCAGTGTAGTTTCACTCACCAGAATCGTGAAGACAGCAAACACACTGGAGGGTTGTGAGGTGGTGGTGGTGTTGATGGTATGTTCGGCTGAGTTGCCAGAGGTTGGGGTATTGGGAGGTACAGGAGACTGGGATATAGGAGAGAGAGGAAGGGGGTCATCTATTAACACTTCCAGGGAAGGCGTTTATCGGCGCTACTCTCGCTGCACGCGCTTTCTCATGGAAGTGAAAATCTTCTTTCAGATAGCGAAACCAAATACTAATGCTGGTCTTTTGTAAAAGCGAATTGGCGAAAAGCAAACATTCGAAAAGCGGGGGAGACCTGTTTCCCCAAAATTTCACCATTTACAGCAGTTTTTTTTTAGAAAAACTGATCTGAAGGATTTGTTAACCGAGGAAATTGGTGAGACCATAGGGTCTGAATGTGCACAAGCGCTGATTCATCGGCTTTCAGTGAAGTGGCGAGAAGAGTCCTTTCTCAGCAACACCCTGTCATTTTGCTGGCTCTGTACACTACAGAATGGCAGAAGATATATGTCATTTAGCTAGAAGTGATGATCTTTATTGACATACTTTACCTTTGCTGAGATCAAATTCTGAAAGATTGCCATATCAAGCAAGAAAACCTATTCATCCCCAGCTCCAGGACCCCTTTCTATGGACATCCCCATATGACGGAGGCAGAAGAGAACAGGAGGAGCAAGGAGTGCAAAAGACCCACTAAATAAAACTGTAGCATTGGAGAAGATTGGGGAATTATAGAATGGAAGCAATGCACGTTAGGTCCAAATGGCTGTCTACAACAGCAACTCTGAGTGCCACTCCCCTGCCCTTCCCCCATAGCTCTGTACTCTTTTCACTTTGGATGATCATCCAACTCACTTTTGAAAGCAACATTTGAATTTGTCTAATCCACAATTTCACACAATACGTTTCAGATTCCTGCCAACTCCCGGCACAGTTTGCATCATGACCTTTTTTTATTGTTTTCTTTTTGACAATCAATGGGTCCTTTGTTTCTTGACCTTCCTGCAATGGGACTATTTTCAATCTACTGTGTATAGATGTCAAAAAATGTGGAACACATCCATCAAATCTCTTGTCTGACTTTTCTACTCTGAAGGAGAACAAACTGCAGCTTTCCCAATCTAAATAAAATAACTGATGATCCTCATTTCTGAAACCATTTTCATGAATCTTTTCTGCACCTCTGTTTCATTCATGTGTGGCTGAGCCAGCATTTATTGCCTGTCCCTGCTGGTTTTTGGATACAATGGAGTGGCTTGTTAGACCATTTTATAGGGCAGTTAACAATCAACCACATTGTTGTGGGTCTGGAGTCTCCTGTAGATCATACCAGGTAAAGGCAACAGTTTCCTTCTCTAAAGGACATTTGTAAACCAAATTGTTGTTTTAAAAAGCAAGCTATCAAAAGTGGTTTCATGGTCATCATTGAACATCTAGTTCCAGGTTTCATTTCTCAAATAGGGCCCATTAGGAACCAAGAGGCAATCTGTGCATGGAGCTGAAGGACATTCCTAATGTTTAAGAACATTCAGGACTGAATAAGAAGGAACTGAGTGAGTCTTTTAACACGTCAAAAGGGAGCAAATGAATGGAGGGCCTAGTAAAATAAAGAAAGTCTGTGGAGAACATAGGAGAACAAATTAGAAGAGTGAAAAGGGGGCATGAAAAAACACTGGCAGGTAAGATTCAGGAGAATCCCAAGCAGAAGTGTCAGAGGACTGAAGGACACCTAATGAGGTTCTACTGTTCGGGAAGTGTGATAGAGGTAAACCAGAGAATGACAGATGAGTGAGATTTCAGATTAGTGATAGGGAAACTATTGGAGAAAATTCTGAAGGAGAGAATTAATCTCTACTTGGCAAGGCAAAGGTTGATCAGGGATAGGTCAGCATCATTTTGTCAGAGGGAGGACGTGCCTAACAAATTTGATAGAAATATTTGAGGAGGTGGCCGGCTGTATAGATGAGGGTAGGACGTTGATGTAGTTAATACAGATTTCAGGGAAGCCTTTGACAAGGATCCACATAGGAGACTGATAACGAAAGTAAAAGCACAGGGGATCTCCAGTAACTTGGCAAGTTAGATCCAACATTGGCTTAGTTGTAGGAGACAGAGGTGGTGGTAGAAGGCTGTTTGTTACTGGAGGTTGAGTGCAGGTTTTAGGGTTACAGGACAATGTAGAAGAATTGGTCAGGTGGGAAGATGAGTGGAAGATGGAATTTAATCCTGATGAGTGTGGGCTGATGCACATTAGATGAAGTAACAGGACAGGGGAGTACTTGATGAATGGTGGAACATTTGGTAGCTCAGAGTAATACAGAAATCTTGGGATGCTCATCAAAAGACCCCTAAAAGTGGTCGAACAGTTTAATAGAGTCATTTAGAAGACACACAGGATTTTTGACTTTATCAGTCATGGTATAGTTTATAAGAGGAGGGAGGTTATTTTGGAAAAAAAAAACAGAAATTGCTGAAAAAAGTCAACAGGTCTTGCAGCGTCTGTGGAGAAAAATCAGAGGTAATGTTTCAGGTTGAGTGACACTTCCTCAGAACTGAAGGAAGCTGTCCTCAGTTCTGAGGAAGAGTCACTTGACCCAAAAGGTTAACTGATTTCTCTCCATAGATGCTGCCAGACCTGCTGGGCTTTTAGCAACTTCTGTTTTGGTTCTGATTTACAGCATCTGCAGTTCTTTCAGTTTTTAATTGGAGGTTATGTAGGAGCTGTGCAGCCCACAGCTGGAATTGTGTTCAGTTCTGGTCACCGCACTGTAGGAGGGATGTGATTGTACTGGAGGGGATGCAAAGGAGATTCATAGGATGTTGTCTGTGATTGAGAAGTTTAGTGATGATGAGAGGCTGGAAATGCTGGGATTGTTTTCTTTGAAGTAGAGAAGGTTAAGAGGAGACAGGTGGGGTGTATAAATTATGAAAGGCATGGACAAGGGAGATAAAAGGCAGCTGTTCCTCTTAGTTGGAGGGTCAATACCAAGGAGGGATAATTATAAAGGTGATAGAAGGTTCAGAGCGGATTTGAGGAAAAGCTTTTTCACCCAGAGGGTGATTGAAATCTGGAAAACACTGGCTGGGAAAACTAACAAAATTAAAACTCAACAACTTCTTCACTTTTGTATGCTTTAAATCAAGAATGAACCTCAGTTCTTTCTTTGTTTCTTTATGGATTTACTGAGCTGCATTGTAACCTTTTTATGATTTGTGCAACTAGACAACACCCACCCACTCCACCCCGACTTCCCCCAACCACCTGAACCGTACTCTTCCAGTATTCCATGTGAACACTTACCTTCTTCACTGATATGTGGCCATGTTATTCTTCTTATGAAAACATACAACCGCACTGTTATCTAACATTCATTTGTTAATTGCAAGCTCATTAAATGTCTTCCTGTAATTTACTCTAGCTCTCCTCTGCATTAAATCAACTCCATAATATAGTTTCGTTAGGCCTATGTTGAAAGTGTAATTCCAAATCCTGAGTACAAATTATTTTTGTAAATGTAAATGGTTTGATGAATTTTAGGAAAATGTTACTACCCCCTGTTGAGTGAAATAACAAGTACCTGAACTGCTTAATAGAAATCACAAGTAAAGTGCCACGCAAAGCATATAGGAGATTTCCTGGGAAGAGGTAAATAGTTCCATGTTTGTGTGTATTATGGGTTCTACATGTGATCATTAGAGTGTGTGCATGTGGTCCCTCAGTGATGTTAACTGTGTTTAGCTAAAGGAGCAAGTTAAAATTAATCATAAATTGAGCTTTATCTTCTCACAAGAAACAATCACATATCTCAGGTGTGATGTAACTTACAAATAAGCAACACATCATAAAACTAATGATAGGCAGAAAATTGCTCATCAATTCTGAGCCTAAGAGTTTGTTTGGGCATCCTTTCACACATCAGCTTAGACTGACACCAGCGAAAAGGTTTGTGGCAGCAGGTCTGCCCAAGACATCTCAGATGGTTCCAACAGAAACTGACAGATGAGATTCCAAGTTGCCAACTTGAGTAATGCATGTGTGTGCATGTATGTGTTTGAGTTTCAATGAATAGTATGTAACTTCTTCACTTGAATTCATTACAGAGTAAGCAATGTCATTGATTATAATCAGTGATGAAGTATAACATACCATATAAAATACCCCACTGCATTGACTATTTAATTTAATATTATTAATTTTTATTTCTGTTTCATTTTTCTATTATATAAAATTAACTATTATCATAGTAATTACTGAAGAAGTTCAATCAAGAGTCACTTATGTCCCCACCCTCATTATCAAGAATAAAGTATGTTGCATGTTATAATGAGATATGCGCTGTAGTTAATGGCCCATAGCAGCATTCTAAATGGAATATGAAAATCAAAATCAGGTTTCCAATTGGATTAGTTTTGAAACAAGCTACTGTTATGCTGGGGAAATGTACAGTAAGGATAAAATGTTAAGCAGCAACAATCAATGTCATTTCACTTTTCAGCAGCTTTGGCAATAATCATTTGGATGGTTATCCTACGTTTTTTGAAAACTTTTTTTTGCTGCATTTATAATCGTGTTCTGTTTGATGTTTCTGTGAAGCATAAATTCTTCTGCTCCTTGGATGCTGCCTGACCTGCTGCGCTTTTCCAGCAACACATTTTCAGCTCTGATCTCCAGCATCTGAAGTCCTCACTTTCTCCTATTACCTTCATAAAGTCCACATCAATATCACTTTTAAACTGTATTCCTCCCAATAGTGTTATCTGCTGGTTCAAAGATTTCAAACCAGTGATTGTGGATGCTAGGGATTAGCAGATTGAGCTGGTAAGTTTTACAAGAGATTTGACATTCTGAATACAGTTTACTCAAAATTCTGCTTTATATAGATTCCTGAACTATTTGTCATATTAGTACATGATTAATCTTTCTGTAAACTAATAACAGTGTTTTGGCAATGACAGCATTCTGTTTTGCTTTACTAATGCTGTCTTGTTAATAGGTAAGGCAACTGAACACTAAAGTGCTACAACAGTTCAAAATATGCATCAGATCCAGAGTTATTCAGCAGCCTGAGGTGACCAGAGATGTCATCCACATGTTAGGTAAATAGCTTGCCATATCCTACTCCATAGAACAAGGAAATTAGTAAGAGGTCAGGGAAGGATAACGCAACAGATACAGAAGAAATGACTGTGACAAATTTGGTTCCGCAGTAACTACATTCTCAGTTTCAGTCAGCTCAGTTATTCATCAGAAAGATCCAACTAGTCCACCTTTAAACAGTTAAGTTATGATGTTCTCTATCCTACTTATACAATGTTGTTCTTGGATACTCCGAATGGCAATCACTGTCAGGTTGACACTTTGCTATTTTCCTCTAATAGTTCTGAGCTCGAGATTTCTCATCAGGAATTCCAATCCTGGCTCCTTCAGAAATGCAGAGCATACCTAAAATCAACACAGCTCACCCATAGAGGAGGACATCAAACCTCGCTCCTTTTTGCACCAGTCAGTGTGCTGTGTTCTGAGATTTAAAAGCCCAGCAGCGTAGTCAGACATGTTGACAGCTACTGTAAAAGGTTAAGTATGTGAGGTAAGTGTGGGGTTAGGGTTCCAGTTGATATGATGCCAGGGTGCCAAGTGGTTAGAGAGATAGGATGCCAAGTAAGTAGGTTGCCAGGCAAGTGGTAAAGTCTTTAGGGTGTGTAGGAGGTGGCAGAGTATTCTGGATCTCTGGGAGTTGGGAAGAATGTTAGGTCCAGTGGGAGGGTGGGATTTGTTAATGTAGGCAGTGACCAAGCTGATGGGGTGGGGTGTCGGTTTGAGGGGGTTGTTGTGGATGGTGGTTGTGTAAAGTATGGTCAGTAGATGAGGGGGTTTTAGAGCTGGTGGCAGTTCAGACCAGAAGTGGGACGGCTATCATTTGTTGGAAATTAGCATCCTTTTAAATCTAATTTTTTCATGATTTCCTGTATAGCATGAGATTTCATTAAACTGCTGCTTCAACAGTTACTTGTCTTCCCCAGACATTAACAATTTCCAACAACTAAGCATAAAAGAAAAGTGCCAATAAAGACCAGCAAAACCACTAAGATCCATAAACTGATGTCAAAGAACCATGACACACCACTGTTATCAATGCAATGCTTAGGAAAACAAAAAAACATGAAATAATCATGAAAAGAATGAAAACTGACTGTCAGACTAAGATGGATAAGATGGAAGTAGTTATGCTGACATTATGAGTAGTTGTCCCATGTCCATTGGATTCAAATGGGTGATTGACACAATATAAAGTCACAGCCCCTAGAATCAGGTTAACTAACAAGTGCTCAAGGTCAGGGGGCAGTCTAAGATCCGGCCCCCTACTTGTAGGGGGCAGACCTCATTAGGAAGCTTTCTTCTTCAGATAAAAGTGGTAGGGATGATGGGAGCAAAAATAATTCAGGAAAGACCCAGGGAAGAGTTGGCAAGTACTTTGCTTATAGAGCAGGAGGCCGACTTCACAACTGAAGTGAAATTGACATATTTTGTTCTAACTGCCTTGCCTGGTCACACTATGATATATGTAAACCATCGACAATTGTCATAGATTATATAGTCTTCTTTGTCTAATTGGCTAATGTATTGCGTCTAAACTTCTGCCTTTTAAAAAAACTTAATGATTCCTTATGAATGGTCAACTGCTTATGTTATTTAACTGTGGTCAGGAACCGTCAAATCCAACTGGTTCTCCAGTGGCTCAGGCCAGCTATGGGAGGGAGTGTTGCATCTTGGGAAAGGGGTGTGGAATTAGGTTGGTTTGGGGTGTCTGGATACACTTGGGTTGGCAGTAGAATGGGAGGTGGTTGTCAGGAATCAGGTTTACAAGGGATCAGGGAGGTATTGTTGGGTGTGGAGAGAGTCATTAGTTGGTGGTTCCATCTAATATTTCTTGAGTAATGACAAACTTTAACAGAAGCTGGGTCCTCCTAATTTTTTTGCCTTTAAATGGATTATTTCAGAGTGTTCCAGAACTAGGGTTAATTACTTATTGGAATCTTCAGTCTCTTGTGTAATTCTAATGAATCCTCCATATCTGGGATTCTGCACTGTCATGATGTGCTGCTCCAATGGCTATCTACTGGAATATCCAAACCATTGTTAGATCTCAAAGTTATGCTAGTGTCGCTTTGTGATCTTTCCTACTTGTCAATGTGTCATCCACAAACTTAACAACTACATTTTCAGTCTATTTATTCACGCAATTTTTATAAATTGGAAAATGTTGAGGTCACAGTATTGTTACCTGTGGCACGCCAAGTGTTACCAAATGCAACCAGACATTGACCTATTTATGCCTCCTTCCTGTTTTCTAATGGCCAATCAATGTTCTATCCACAACCATATTAACTTTTATTTTCTGCAAATAAAATTTGGTTTGGCACTTTACACAATAAGTTCTAAAAATCTGAGCATTGGTCTCTTTTATCCAAAGATGTTGCATTTGCAAAGAATGCCAAAGCATTGGCTAAATGTGATTTCCCTGTTCCAAATTCCTGACAGAGAGGGAAAGAGAGAGAGAGAGAGAGAGAGAGGGGGGGTGGGGTGGGGGGGGGATGGCAATGGGTGATTTACTGTATTAGAGGCACCATTTGAATACAGAATTATTGAAAGTTTGAAGAACATTTCTTGTTAAAGAAAGCTATTTTACAATTAAACATTATTTGTAACAACTTTTCTCACCAGCAAGTCCAGCATTGACTGTCTACCCCTTGTTGTTCTTGGGAAGGTGATAATAAGTCTTCATAATGAATGGTGCTATTCCATGTGAAGGTAGTTTCCATAGTGCAGCTGCAGAAGGGAGCTCCAAGATTTTGGTCAAAAGGGAAGATCATAAATCAATAAGTGATTTGGTTGTTAGTTATCTCATTGGTTAAGTCATAGAATATTTTGACATAAGCTTCAATTTTGGAGTATTGAAGTACTGAAACCTTTCAATTTTAGTGTAAGATTTACTTTGCAGATTAGCTGTGATTTTAAAATCAGCCTGCTCTTCAGTAGTAAGGTATCAATTCCAGTTGAACTCTAATCGGCATACGATTGTGAGGTACCAAGAACATTGTGCAGGAAATAGAGCAAAGATTGAATTCTTAATTAGTTAGCAAATATTGTTTCTGCTGGTTCTGGAACTTCAAGGCATACTGCATAGATCATCTAAAGCTGAGATATTGTTTCAAATTTATATTACATCAGCTGAATAAAAATCAAAAACTGCATACACTTGAGTGAAATGTATTAGTATCATTTAAGAGAATCAAGATAAAGACAAAAGTAGAGAGAAGGAGGATCTAATGTTTAAAATGTGGTAAAGGAAATTACAAGTGAATTTCTGCTTCAGCAAGTTCAACCTTGTCACCAGGAGCTAAACATGCTGTTAGGCAACATTCATCAGGTTCGGAAGAAACCAGAAACCTGAGGAAACAGGTAAGAACTGTTTTTTTTAAGAAAGGTTATTGTTTGCTTGTTATGTGCTACAAGAGGCCCTGGAGCTGTAAAAGATGCTACACAAATGTAAGTTATTTTCTTATATCTGCCCATACAGAAATCTTGCTTTTCATCACTATTTCCTCCAACAAGAGAAAGTTGGTAGGATGTGAATTCCTTTGGGAGAGTGATAAAGCAGTTCTGAGTTTCAATAAAGAAGTATATTTGCGAGGACAAGAGAGGAAGATGTATCTTAGAAAGAATGGCCAAGACAGACCTTCTTATGTTTCCCAAAGAAAGCTATCACAAAGTCATCTCCTTGTGCCTTTTTCTGGGGAGAATTCTGAATGCTTGGCTGGTTGTGCCAGTGGGTGCATTAAATTTTTATAAAGCTAAATCCTTCTAAGCACAGCTGGTGAAATTTACATGAGCTGTCAGTTCAGTGTCTACAAATATTTCAAAGACGTAGCAAATGTCTTACTGCCTTCTGGACAGGAGCATCATAGATATGGTTCACTACCCAGGTGTCAGTGTTTGAGAGTGTAGATAGATTGTATCTAAGAGATCATCTGATTCATAAGTCCTCCCTCACTTGTTGTTCCTTACTCTGACTCAATCAGTCATCCATTATCTGGCTAAAGTTCAAGACTTTGAGCTTGCAATCATTGGTATATATAGGGAATGAAAAGCACCGGCAAGGTGGTGGTGAGGGGAATGAAGTCTGCTTTGGACATAAAAGTAATGGTAAACCAATAGTCATTTTCCAGTCTGGCTGATTTCCCCTTCTGTTCACTTCAGCGGAAAGGAGGATTGCAGAATGCAAAACAATTGCTGATGGGTTATTCTTCTTTTGGTGCAAAAGCCTAAGGAAAATACAGCTCCGCCCAAAGCACAATGATGCTTGCTTGTGCTTATGGGAGATTTTGTGCTTTATTTTTCATTACCCACTTTTACTGAGATACCTAAGATGCAAGGGGGTCATTCATTTGTAAGGCTTTTCTTTAATTAAAACCTGTTGTCTGCAATTTAATGTTTTTTTTGCATGAGAACAAAAATGCATTTGTGTAATTTAATGTAAGACATGTACAGTGATAGATATGTATCCAACCTGTAAACTAATCAACATGTCAGCAAAGAATAATTCAGCAGGTTGTACTTCAGAGCCTGGCAATGTGTGTGGCAAGATGCAGCCAATTCATCTTTGACATATTTCATTATATTTAAACATGCAGGGACTAGCGACATTGATACAAAGACTGTGCCAAACTCACTATTCTTAGTGAGACTAGCTCACTACATGTTAGCTCAACATAATCCAATCCGAACATTGCATACTTTAGGTTTTCATATTGTGGTCACAGTGTAAGTGTGATTTGACCATTACTTCCAATTTCATTAAGGCACAAATGTTCACGTTTGACATTTTTGTTTTGGGATGCATTTCAATCAGCATTCTTTCAAATGGAAAAAAAGTATAAGCTACTAACACAAATTAAAAGCCCACAAATTAAGTTATTGAAATATTAACATTTCATTAAAACAAGAATACTGATCAAGCAACTCTCTTATGTTTCCAATAATCTCTCATTTGATAATATGCTGCAGATCAAAATGAGGTTGATATAACTTTAATTGTCATACCAATGACTCTTCATATACTAGGATGTTGCTGGACTTAAGTGAAGAATATGCTTAATAATGTTCAGATTTGAGGGACATTTTAAATAGATGCAAAATGATTCATGAATCATTCTGATGTTTTGAAGTTTTAACATCACAGGAATTTAAAGTACACCACTGATTGACAAGAGATTTATAATTGTTCTGTCAGGTCTATTTTTACAATGTGGTTTGACAGAGTTAGTACATTTTTCTTAAAATGACCCTTGAAATACTGAAAATAAATAATTCTCAGGTAATTTTCCATTTCTTTTTATCTCCCTCATTTTTATTTTCTTTTTTTAACAACCTATCTGTTGTATGCTGTTGGTGCTATCTTTAGGTGCAGCATCATATCTGCATATGTTTGCTGGAAGAATTCTTCCTATTGAAGAATGTAGAATTAAGGGGGAAACCTTTTCAGGCCCTAGTGACATAGGCTAAAGTAAGACATTTGGTAAAACCCATCTCAACATCGAGATCATCGCATCACAGCTTGTGCACTTTTCTCAAGCTCACTAGACAGCAGCACATTCCCAATTAATGTTTATTGTTACTTATTAACAGCCTAGCCTACTTTGACTTGTGATCTTACCAAACTTGTCATAGGAACAATTTAATATGGAATTCCTGGTGGATTCAACTCACTGCTTGTTCTGATCTACCTTCATGTTGGTCACCAGGCATCAACACCTCAGAGAGACAGTCTACAGATATTAGCCACATATCCCACATCCATTGACATTGGCATTTGGCATGTGTCAGCCTCTAAAAACATTAGATTAGATTAGATTAAATTAGATTAGATTCCCTACAGTGTGGAAACAAGTCCACACTGATCCTCCGATTAATGGCACATGCCTGTGAGTAGTCTGGACATATCTATACTTCAACACAACATGCCTACAACTGGCAGCTATTGTTGTAATGCTAAGGAATGGACACTGCGCAGACAAATGCACCCAGCTTACTGCCTGGGCTTTTGAATCACTATCACTGTCATGGTGCTCACTCATTGAGTGTACCTGAATACTCACAGCATCCCTGCCTTACATGGCCTTTTTGCACATTGACCCCAGCATTAGAGATATCAGGTTTATATTACTGCAGTCTCGTCATGTCATTTACCACAGACGCAAAGCCAGAAAGCTCATCATAATTGTCCAGTCAATGAGGATATGCTTCATTCAGGAGATCCTTGCACAGTAAGTCTAGGGCAGTCTCAGATACCAGTCCCTGCATGGGGTGGTAAGAATCAGGATCAGAAGGGGTGAGGAGCCAAATGACAAACAGCACACCATTTGTCTTGACTTCTGCTACCCTATTGTGGGCGGTTTTGATCCAGGAATGAAATAGAAGCAGGTCAAAGTAGATGGCACAGTTATGGCACAGTAGATGGTGTAGGTAGAGATGTTTCCTGAGCAAGTGAATAGACAGCGCAGAGGACTAGAAAGCTTAGTGCTATCGGACATTAGGTGTAGTTAAGAAAAAGTGTGGAAGATGTTGTAGTCAATTGTGAAAGTGGTAGGGCATGAACGATGGTGGGGTGGGGGGGGTGCAGTAACAGAGACAGAGTGAGTGTGAGGTATAGGAGAGAAGATGGTGGCATTTAGCTGGTACGGTGAAGAAGGTCTTTGAGCTGTTTCCTACAATGTTGGGCATTCCTCCAGACACTGCAGACAGTTTTAATCAAGGCTGCAACCTCAGACTAGGCTGGCATGGCCTGGTGTCAATCTGGGGAGAAAGGAAGTCCTCCCTGCGCATCATCCTGTCAACCAGGTGCTCCAAGACCCTGCCTACAAAATTGAGGGCGGTGGGAGGGGTTATAGGGGTCCCCATTTCCCATCTGCCACACCTGGGGTATATGTCAAAATATGCGCAGGGCAGCTCCAAACTGATCTTGCTTGCTTGGGTCCCTTTTTAAAAAATAGCACCGCGGTTGCTGCTCAATTCCTCATGTGAGTGACACGTTACCCTGGAAACAGGGCATGATTAGAAGGGACAGAAATCAGACCAGGTACTCGCCATAAGGAGCAATTAACACAAAGAGTTTGGTAAGATATTGAACCAATGACGAAAACCATTCCACCAAACTTAGCCAAAAAAACAGAAGATTCAGGTCAATATAATTCTTCCATGTGTGGGGATAAATGTTGACAATAAGTTGTCTTTGAAACAAACCCCTTCGAACTCTGTATCACTTGGAAGATAATGCACACATCCATCATTAAACAGATGTTTGACTTTTCTTACATTCGAGCCACCTTAATGCCAACTAAAATGCCATGACATTTATCTTTTGGTTAGTTACAGATAATCAGAACTGCCTGAATCCAGTTATCAGCTCTAATTTGTGTCATTTCTTCTGGCACCTACTGCACAGCAAAATGTTGATGCTAGCACTTCAAAAACTCAAAGCTGTAGGCAAAATATTTTTTATGCTGGAGCGGAGGATGAATGAAACATGAGTAGATAAGATAGTGGGAATTAGTTATTAAGTCAACTCACTGGGTGGTATGAATCTTATCTGTATTGTGGGCTGGGATCTTCAACTCTTGGGACAACACTTATCAAAGGAACATTTAATTGCATTTATTTTACATCATTAATGGCCCTGAAATATCATGCTAGTGATTTTAAACACTGTTTGTAAAACAATCTGCAAGTAGAGTATTGAGTAATGATAAATAAGCATTGCTCTGGAAACTGTACAAATATTAATGATCACACTAAATACTAGGTAAAAACAAAATGGGCAAATTTATGTCACTACTATGTCATTTGTACCAAAACACCTATACTTCATATTTGACAGGATATTCAAAGTGACCTTACCTGCAGTCAGGAAATACTGGATGAAGATTTGGGAGACAGTTTTATGGCAGTCTCCTATGCTTTTGAATCTTGAAAAGCTTCCAACTTTAAAGTATTCATGGTATAAGTGTAATACAAAAGATGCTTGCTATTTTGAAGTGCCAGTTGTTTTCATTTCTAAAGCTTTGCATCTCCATCTCCTTTATCTGCAGCAGGCCCTTTGATTTCTGCTTCCCTGCCTCCATAGCATTTTAATCTGAAATGGTGAATGCCCCACCTAGTCCAGCAGATCCTGGCTCCTGACACTATTTAAACATGGACTCAGCTGCCACTCACTGGATTATAGGGTCTTTGCTGGCGGCGGTGCCCAGGTATTTCCCAGCTTCTACATGTTTGTTGCCTTCCAATCATTTAGTAAGTTTGCTTTACTTCCCATGGGTGTGTTGTTCTTTCTTCTGGCTTAGCCAAGGCAGAGCAGCCACAGTACCATATTTAATGAAGACAATCTGGGAAGGAGTGGGAACAGCAAGTTAGGAAACTACATCGGTGCCTTGCAGACAATAGACAATAGGTGCAGGAGTAGGCCATTCTGCCCTTCGAGCCTGCACCACCATTCATTATGATCATGGCTGATCATCCTTAATCAGTATCCTGTTCCTGCCTTATCTCCATAACCCTTGATTCCACAATCCTTGAGATCTCTATCCAACTCTTTCTTAAATGAATCCAGAGACTGGGCCTCCACTGCCCTCTGGGGCAGAGCATTCCACACAACCACCACTCTCTGGGTGAAGAAGTTTCTCCTCATCTCTGTCCTAAATGGCCTACCCCTTATTTCTAAGCTGTGTCCTCTGGTTCGGGACTCACCCATCAGCGGAAACATGTTTCCTGCCTCCAGAGTGTCCAATCCTTTAATAATCTTATATGTCTCAATCAGATCCCCTCTCAGTCTTCTAAACTCAAGGGTATACAAGCCAAGTCGCTCCAGTCTTTCAGCGTAAGATAGTCCCGCCATTCCAGGAATTGACCTCGTGAACCCCCTCAATAGCCAGAATGTCTTTCCTCAAATTTGGAGACCAGAACAGCACACAATACTCCAGGTGTGGTCTCACCAGGATCCCGTACAGCTGCAGAAGAACCTCTTTGCTTCTATACTCAATCCCTCCTGTTATGAAGGCCAGCATGCT
>NC_057728.1:32072955-32131982 GCF_004010195.1 Chiloscyllium plagiosum | reverse complement strand
AAAGCTTTTGCTATCCTCCTTTATATTATTGGCCAGTTTACCTTCGTATCTCATTTTTTTCTCTGCGTATTTCCTTCTTAGTAATCCTCTGTTGTTCTTTAAAAGCTTCCCAGTCCACCGTTTTCCCACTTATTTTTGCTATGTTATACTTTTTCTCTTTTAACTTTATATGTTTCTTAACTTCCCTCGTCAGCCACGGCCACCCATGCCTCCTCCTAGGATCTTTCTTCCTTTTTGGAATGAACTGATCCTGCAACTTCTGCATTATACACAGAAATATCCTCCATTGTTCCTCCACTGTCATCCCGGCTAAGGTATTGCACCATTGAACTTTGGCCAGCTCCTCCATCATAGCTCCATCGTTCCCTTTATTCAATAGATGTGAAGAATTATCTCATAACTCACACCAAGTCCCTTTCACCCAATACTCTGGTAGACCTCATCCTCCCTATCTCTGTGAACTCCTCCAGCCTCAGAACCCTCAGATGTCTGCACACCTCCACTTCTGGTTTCTTGCTTATTCTTAATTTTTAATCTTTCCTCCATTAACCATTGTGTCTTCAGCTGCATTTCCACAATTCCCCTACCCAAGGTCTGGAATTCCTTTCCCAAATCTCTCCAACTCCTGTATTAATAGAAATTGTGGTTAAATGCTTGAAAATAGAACAAAAAAGAACTTTTTTGTGATCTGCTCAACAACTGACCAGGTGGGTTGTCATGTTGATAAGTTAAACAGGGAGATATCTGTTTTGTAGCTCAGAGTACTATTGCCTACTAAGTAGTGTTTCATGGATATCACATTTTAATTTGATTGAATCACAGGCATCTTTGTGGGTGTTGGTGAAGCAGGAGATTTGCAAACCTGCAAGCATTTTGAGATACTGAGAGAGACCATTGCACCATTGCCAAAATAATACATTGAGTCTCATGACTCTTCTTTAAAAGAATAGATAGAAGTCTATAGGCAGTCACCCTTCTTGGGTGTTAAACTTGTGTATTGGTGAGTATAGTGAAAGATGTAGAAGTAGCAAGTTGACATAGCAATAAAGGGAAGTCAGTGTGATGTGATGTGCTGTGATGTGAGGAAGGAGTGGTGGGATTAGTTAGCAGTTGCATTAGTAGCCATACATGAAAAGTGTGTGGATATGGGAAAAATAGGACTATGTTTCAAATGAGCGAGAGAGTATTTTAGTGTGCTAGCTATGATTCTTCAGTAATGATATGATGGAGACAAGAGAATGTTGACAGTAATAGGAAAGGAGGCCAGAGGAATTTTGTAAGGCACTGGGGACAGGTACTTGCTACCTCTACTAGCTTCTTGAGACCAGCAGATCCTAAACATCAGAACCATAGAGTCATACAGGATGGAAACAGACCCTTTGATCCAACTAGTCCATGCCAACCCAGTTTCCCAAACTAAGCTAGTCCCACTTGCTTGCATTTAGCCTCTAAACCCTTCCTAGTCATCCAAATATCTTTTAAAGTTGTAACTGTATCTACATCTATCACTTCCCCTGACAGTTCATTCCACATCTAAGCTATCCTGTGTGTGAAAAAAGTTGCCCCTCAGGTTTCTTTTATATCTCACTGCTCTCACTTTAAAAATACACCCCCTGGTTTTGAACTTCCCCACACTTGGGCAAGAACCTTTGCTATCTTATCCATGCCCCTTATGATTTTACAAACCTCTATAATGTCACCCCTCAACCTCCTACACTACAGTGAAAAATGTCTCAGCCTATCCAACCTAACTTTATAAAACCCTTTGTCACAGCAACATCATGGTAAATCCTTTTGGAACCCTCTCCAATAATAGCCTTCCTATAGCAGAGTGACCAGAATGATATACAATACTCCAAAAGCGGCCTCAACAATATCCCATTGAGCATTGGGAGCCACAGTCATGTTAACAGAGCTGATATTGCTGGGGTTGATTAGAATCCATGTGGTATAGAAACTTTGACACCAGCTGGAATTGATTCCATTATTCTGAGTGCTGCATTCTTACTGGCTACCCAATGCCATCTACCATCTCATGTTAACATCTGTTGACCAGTGTGCTACAGAATTCTCCTCTGCAGAATGGATTTGTGATTCTTGCATTACATTAAATGGATATCTGGAATAATAAGTGTTAACTCATGATCAGTGATTCACCACTCTGAAGGACAAGAGCAGCAGATATATGGGAACACCACTACATGTAAAATCTCTGAAAGTCACACACCAACCTGACTTGGAAATATATTGTAGTTCCCTCTGCAATGTTAGATCATAATCTGGAACTCCCTCCTCAAGAGCATTATGGGTGCACCTACAGCCAATGGACTGCAGGGGTTCAAGAAGGCAGCTCGCTGCTATCTTGGATTTTCCTGCTGCCGGAGGAACACCTGCTAAATGCTGATGCTCTCTACAAATCATTTTTTTTGGGGGGGAGGGGGGAGGGGTTTATGCTGCTCATGTCAACCAGAGAGTCGATGGCCCAGTAAAAGGCTTACAGGCAGGAAAGGGAGTTGCAGTCCAAACAAATAGTTTGATCAGAGCAATTTCCTCTTGCTCCAAGCAGTCTGCCAGCTTTCGCCCTCTAATTCTGAGATGCTGTGCACATCTCCAAGGGTGTATGCATGTTGAGTTACTCATGTATTCTTCTGAACACCTGAACTGCATCTATCTGTTCCCATGGGAGCACTATGAAGCTGCTAAACCTTGAACTATGGCTGTGACCTCAAGAACCTTCCTGCCTTTCCTCCTGGAGGTGGCTCGAAATTGGCCACTCCTGGGAATGCTGTGCAGATGCGTGGGACTCATAGAATACTGGGGATGTGACCCCCCACCCCCCCCCCATCCCGTCTGTCTCTGACGGATGAATATTTTCAAAAGCAGCAAGGGTCTTCCCTAAGAGATCAATATGCTTACCTTGGCAACTCTGGTAAAGTTTCTGATTTTATTTTGAGGCATTTCAAACCAGGAGCTAAGCTCCTTAGAAATCTCCTCCCACCAAGCAGTAGAGATGTTACCTTGAGCACTTTCAGAATCTACTTTGAGCACAATTGAATTTATGAGTCCTAATATTTCATTTGCAATGTTTCTATTTTTAATCAATAATTTCTCGTTTGGGCCTTAAGTCTTTCTTACTACATGTTTTTCAGAGCTGTTATCAACTTTTGCCTCAAAAGTGATTTTGTCCAAATATTTCTGTCAGGTAAGCCAGTATAAAGTTTGTATAACTGCCACTAAAATAGTACTATAAAGATAATGAGTACTAAACATTTAGCTCTACAGAATTTTGGCAGATGGGGAATTACAAAATCGTTCGGCATCAAATGTCAAGAACATTGACAGTTTCAGCAAGAATATATCAAATAATGAATGTTTGCAATTTAATGAGATACAACTTCTAAGATATCTTAATGTAAATATGCTAATAAAAAGCCGCAGGATGTTAGAACATAACGCTTCGAGGTTGCATAGAGTAACCTAATGATATGCAATTGCTGATTTGCAAAGCATATTGAATGGAATAGAACCACATCATTTACTAATACGTTTTAAAATGTTGAGTCCTATGTTTGAACATCATATATGAATGTTTTGATAGGAAACTGAAGTACAGAGAGACTGTCATGAGGTCTCATACACACACCATTAATTTAAATTTTACTTTATCTATTATCGTTGGAAATGTCATGGTTTTCACAAAGGCAGATACAGATGAAGGATGTCCTTTGATTTGGTTAATTGATCTTTCAACCAAAATCTATAGTTCCCACTATCTCAGAAACCAGTTGTCTCTTGAATAATTCCAGAACTACACCTCCACTCACATCTCCAGAAGAAATGCCATGTATAATAATTGAGTGAAGGAATGCTTCCTGAAACTAGTTACAAAATTGGTCTTTTTTATTTTGTATCAATGACCTGAGTACTACTGTCATGGTTTGAGCCGAGAAGACTTTTTCTTGCACTTTGTATTTACTTAACCTTAATAATGAAACATCAAAGGCTTTTTAAAATGTAACTTTAAGCCAAGTATCGAGCATCAGGGATTAAGCTTGAATCTTTTCCATCAGAATCACAGCATTGTTCCAGCCCAGAGGAAACTATTTAGCCTATCACCATCTGCACCCATTCTTCAAGTGAGCGTGTTTCACTTAATGCTATTGTCTTGCCTTCTCCCTGTAACCCGTACATTGTTCCTTTTCAAATAATAATTTAACTCCTTTTTAAACTCACTGTTGAACCTGCCT
Source organism: Chiloscyllium plagiosum (assembly GCF_004010195.1). Taxonomy (NCBI): domain Eukaryota; kingdom Metazoa; phylum Chordata; class Chondrichthyes; order Orectolobiformes; family Hemiscylliidae; genus Chiloscyllium; species Chiloscyllium plagiosum. The sequence goes on along the minus strand of NC_057728.1, from coordinate 32,127,735 downwards.
CTGTCATCCCCTCCAGCAGTGTATTCCAGACCTTAATTTTAGCCTCTTCAACAAGCACAATTCGAACTACTCTGACTTATTTTCATTCTGGAACCATTCTTGTAAATCTCTTCTGCAACCTCTCCAACACCTTTCCAGCATTGGCAAAATGCAGTGCCCAGTACTGGATCCAATATTCTAGCTGACCTCAAACTCATGTTTTATACAAGTGCAGCAGAACATTCTTGCTGTTACACTCTATCTCACTGGAGTTATCTTTTCACTTTCTTATGAAGAAGTGTTTTGTGTTTGTAATTCTTAGTTGTCGAAGGAAGAGTGAAAAGTTATGCCTCTGCAATTTCCATTCTCATTTCCCGCGTATCCAGTGTTGATGCTGTATCAATTTTAAGTACAGATAGCCTATCCAATAAGTCCCCCTCACCTATTGCAAACCCCTCAGTGACTGAATTAAACCCCTTTGTCCATGGCCTGCATAGCATTTTCTTCCATGGTTAAGACATTTACAAAATTTTCTTTAATACTTAGGCTGTGTCCTGCCTCCATATGTAAAACCCCTTTTGGATCCCTAACTGACCCTGCTTCTTCTTTTACTACTTATATGCCCCTATAGAAGATTTTCGGATCCACTGTTATATGTGAACTTCCAGTATCTTTTCATAGTCCAATTTTCCTTCTCTAATTTGCTTCTTCACCTCTCTCTGTACCTTTTATAGTTAGCCTATTGCATTTTCGGCCTGACATTGGACATAGGCACACAAGAGCTTTCTCCCCAATTTCTATTTTTTTTTTGCTGCAGCCCAGTGATCTTTGGATATGTTTATACCACCCTTCCCTTTCAAGGGAGTAAAACCTTAAATTAGAATTAGAATTAGAAATCCTACAGGGTGGATATAGGCCCCTCGACCCAATGAGTCCACACCGACCCTCCAAAGAGTAACCCACCTAAACCCATTCCCCTATCCTGATGAATGTACCTAACCTACACATCCCTATGGGCAATTTAGCATGGTCAATTAACCCAACCTGCACATCTTTTGTGCCTGTACTCTCTCTTTGAAAGTAGTCTATTCTTTGGCTACTGATTTACCTGCCAACCTTTAGTTCCAATTTATTTGGCCCAGATCAGTTTTTACCCTGTTGGAGTTGATTTTCCTATTTATTATTCTTGCTCTGGATTGTTCAATATCCTTCTCCATAGCTACCTTAAAAGTTTTGATACAGTGATCACTGAGGAAGCATTTGAGGAACAGTAACACTTGACTTATTTAGTCCATCTCGTTCCCAGTTGCAGGTCTAGCACTACCTCCTTTCTCATTGGACTGGAAACATACACTGCAGAAGACTTTCCTTAACATAGTCTCAGAACTCTGTCTTTTCTCTGCACTCTAACTACGATTGCCCCAGTATATGTTTGGTTAATTAAAGTCCCTTCTGTAATGAATGTTTTTCCATGTCTTATAATTTCCTTGTAAATTTGTTCTTCTACATCCTTCGCACTAGCTGACAGTCCACAGATTGTACTGAGCAATATAATTGCATCGTTTTTGTTCCTCAGTTTTAGTCAAATTAATCCTGTTGTTGACCCCTGTGGGATATCTCTTCCTTCATACCAATGCTCTTCTTAATCTTATGCTTCCTTTCTTTCATGCCCATCTTCTTGAACAACTTAGAACTGGGTGTTAAATATTCCTTGTTACGTCATTCTTTCACAAAATTATAGTCACAGCATAATAAAAGGCAAAATACTGCAGATACTGGAAATCTGAAACAAATGCAGCGAATGTAGTAGAGACTCAGCAGATTTTGCAGCAACTACAGAGAGAAAGAAACAGAGTTAATTTTCGAGTCTAGTATGACTCTTCAACAGAACTCTATAGGCACAGCTTCATATTTTCACATTGCAATTTGTGCTTTCAGTTCGCAAATCTGATCTCACAAACTCTGCATGCACAGGAACCCTGATTTAAACATGATTACTTTTTCCCTTTTCTCTGATATTACCTATCAATTTAGCATGCTTTATTTAGAGTAATTTGTCTCTCCCAGTACTCTATGCATCATGATATTCCTTTATTATCTCCCAGTTCCCACCCCTCTGCCATATTAGTTTAGTCTCTTCCCAATGACACAAGTAAGGCTCCATCTCAGTTCAGTTCAAGTGCAAACCCCCATCCAACTTATACAGATCCCAGTTCTCCCAGAGCCAGTCTCAATGTCACAAGAATCTGAAGCACACTCACCTTCACTATGTTTCTAGCCACACATTTATCTGCCAGATCCTCCAATCTCTATACTTATTTGTGTGGGGCATGGGGGGGGGGGTTAATCAAAATACAGAACTAGATCCTTTTCTATCTATTCCCCAGTACACTTTTGACCCTGATCTGAGATGAATATGTAGCCTAGGTGATTAAAAATGCTATAATTTTAATATAGAATTTTCATAACTTAACTTGCCAAAGTTGTATCCAATTGTATAATGTGCTCTAGATTCTTAACTGTTTAAATCAGATTTGGCTATATAGGGATAGTAGGAGTAGGCCATTCAGCCCCACCAGCCGGTTCAGTCATTCACTGAAATCATGGCTGATCTGTGACTCTATCATAGATTAATTTTGTTACGAGGTTTGTTCCAATAAGAACAAAAAAAGTAAGAAAAAAATTAAAAGCCTGTACATTTTTCAGAATTCTCTCTGATGGGCATTGACTGTTTTTGTGAACAGTTCCTCTCCTTTCCTCATGTAAATAAGATGGATTATTACTATGCAGCACATGAGTATGCTGCTGATTGCAGCTCAAAGCATGTGTTAATAATGGTTTGGGGAGCCAAAGTAGACTTTTTAGAATAATAAAAGAAATAATGGCTTTGAATTGGAATTTGAATTTCTAAAATGATGTGTAGTGCTGACATTGAGAAGCAATTGAACTCAAATCCAAGCATTCTGATCAATCATCGATTATTTGTTGAAATTAAAAGCTCAAAACACAAGCACAATGGGTGCCAAACTTCATATGTTCTCTTTAATACTATTGCATATTCTGGTAATTTTGTTAAGCAGAAGTACTCCATAATGTTATAAGCAAGAGTGGGGCTGGATAGGACTGAATGAGGAGATGAGGGCACTCAGATTATTGGTTAGACTAGATAAAGGAATAATATGCCCAATATACCCCTACATACATTGTCAAATGTATGAGTGAATTTTCACCAAACTAAGATGCCTCATTTTGTATCAAGAAAAAAAATCCCAACTTTTGTGCCTCTACTACATATTTACATTAACATAAAATGATTCAATAAGATGTTTTGTCTAAATTTTCAAAGCCTGGGGTATGCATGATCAGCCACATTAATCCACCTAGTTTTATTCAGTCCAACTAGCCTGGCAGATAACAGGCTGATCACCTTAACTTTAGTTACCTTTAACACTTTACTATCACCCACATTAAGCACCACAGACTAACCTATACTCTTTAAAAAAAAGCTTCCTTATCTTTCTTCATGTTCCTCATACCTGATCCAGCTTTCTCTTTGGTTTGGTTCCATAGTCTCTGGAGGCTAATAATATCATTGCTTAAATTGCAGAACCAAAAACTAACAGGGGTATTTCAAAAGTCATCTGCCATTAGAGAGAACCTAAGCACACCATTTAATATTACAACAGTCACCAAAGACTAAACTCAATTGGAGCCACACGAAACATCTGGCATTCTAAAGTGAAGAAAGGTCAAATGATCTCCTACTTCCCACCACAAATGATCTCCTACTTCCCCAAAGACTCTCTGCTGCCTAGATTAGATTAGATTACTTACAGTGTGGAAACAGGCCCTTCGGCCCAACAAGTCCACACCGACCCTCCGAAGAGCAACCCACCCAGACCCTTTTCCCTACATTTACCCCTTCACCTAACACTACGGGCAATTTAGCATGGCCAATTCACCTAACCTGCACAGTTTTGGACTGTGGGAGGAAACCGGAGTACCCGGAGGAAACCCACGCAGACACGGGGAGGATGTGCAAACTCCACACAGACAGTTGCCTGAGGCGGGAATTGAACCCAGGTCTCTGGCGCTGTGAGGCAGCAGTGCTAACCACTGTGCAACTGTGCCGCCCATTTTTTAGAATGTTTGTTTAATTTTTTAAAATTAAACAATATTCCTTACAGTGTGGAAACAGGCCCTTCGGCCCAACCAGTCCACACCGACCCTCTGAAGCGTAACCCACCCAGACCCATTTCCCTCTCACTAATGCACCTAACACTACAGGCAATTTAGCATGGCCAATTCACCTGACCCGCAAATTTTTGGACTGTGGGAGGAAACCGGAGCACCCGGAGGAAACTCATGCAAACATGTGGACAATGTGCAAACTTACAAGGAGCGAAATAGACAGGCAGGAAGCTGGAAGAACACAGCAAGCCAGGCAGTATCAGGAAGTGGAGAAGTCGACGTTTCAGGTGTAACCCTTCTTCAGGTTTGGGGGTGGGTGTAGGGGGAGCTGCAGATAAAGAATGTGGGGGGGGGCATGCTGGTGAAGTGGGGATAGGTGAAGACAGGTAGAGGCTATGACTTGGTTGGTCAATGGGAGGAATGAATCTGGTTGCAGGCAGGGAGGAGTGGAAGGGATGGGAGGGGCTGGGAAGGGAGTCAGGGAATGGGAAGGGTGGTTATTTGAAATGGGAGAACTGAATGTTGAGTCCTCTGGGCTGTAGGCTGCCCAGGCAGAAGATGAGGTGTTGTTCCTCCAGTTTGTGCTGTGGTTTATTATGGCAATGGAGAAGGCCAAGGATGGTCATGTCAGAAATAGAGTGGTGGGGGAATTGAAATGGGCGGTGACTGAGAGTTCCAGTTGGCCCCTGCGAACCCGGCTGCGATGCTCAGCGAACCGTTCCCTAAGTTTATGTTCGGTCTCCCCAGTGTAGAGAAGACCACATCAGGAACACCTGATGCAGTAAACTAGTTTGGAAGAGAGCCAGGTGAATCTCTATCTCTCCCCTGGGAGGAATGTTTGGGCCCTGGATGGTGGTGAAAGGAGTGGTGTACCGGCAGGTTTTGCATCTTTTCTGCTTTCTGGGAAAGGTAAGGGGGAGGGTCGGTGGGTAGGGTGGTGCAAACCAAGGACTGTCAAAGGGAATGGCCTTTGCAGAAGGCAGAGGGTGTGGGGAGTGGAAGATAGCCTTGGTGGTGGGGTCTAGTTGGAATTGGCGGAGGTGTTTAAAGATGAATAGTTAGATGCAGAGACTGGTGGAGCGGTGGTTGAGGACAAGGGGGACTCTGTCTTTATTGTGTTGGAGGGTGGTTTCGAGCAGTGGAATCGGGAATGGAAGTGATGCAGCAGAGGGCTGTCTGGATGACGGAGGAAAGAAAAGCATGTTGTTCAAAATAGGTGGACATCTGGGAAGCTCGCGAGTGGAATGTCTCTTCATCCAAACAGATGCAGCGGAAATGGAGGAATTGGGAAAAGTTTTTGTAGGATACTGGGTGGGAGGAGGTGTAGTCCAGGTAGCTTTGAGACTCTGTGGGTTTGTAGTATACATCCAGGCAAAGGTGAGGGCTGCAGATGCTGGAGACCAGAGTCTAGGTTAGAGCGGTGCTGGAAAAGCACAGCAGGTCAGGCAGCATCCGAGAAGCAGGATTTTCCTGCTCCTTGGATGCTGTCTGACCTGCTGGGCTTTTTCAGCACCACTCTAATCTCGACCCTTGTAGCATACGTCCCTCTGGAGACTGTTGCCGGAGATGGAAATGGTGAGGTCAAGAAAGGGTACGGAGGTGACCGAGATAGACCAAGTGTGTTTGAGGGTGAGGTAGAAGTTGTGGGTGAAGTCCATGAACTATTCCAGTTCAGCCTGGATGCAGGATGCTGCACTGATGCAGTCATTGATGTAATGGTGGAAGAGTTGAGGCATAGTGCCTGCGTAGGTACTCAGGAGGGACTGTTGGATATAGCTGACAAAGCGGCAGGCATAGACAAATGGGGCCCACCTGGAAGGAGCAAGTCAGAATTATTGTACCATAATGGCAAACTCATCTTATTGCTTTTCATGCATTTCTTTAAATGTGAAAAGTAGTTTCTACTCATTTACCTACAACAACAGCCAACAGTTCCTGCTTTAGGAACAATAGTCCAAGTTCAAATGCTTGATAAAAGTGTGCTAGTTTTCTAAAAACGTTTTTTGCTCAAATTTTCACTCACTCATTTGCATATGTACCAGTGTTTTAGAAGATACTCTTATTTGAAAATAAAAAGGTGCACGAGATAGTACTAGGGATGATGACCTAGTACAGTTTTGTTATCATAGCTAAAGGTAGGTTTATCACAAAAACTGCATTTTAAACAGTGACTTGTCTACCATCTGGTTGAAATGCAATATTAAATAACTGACTTCAAAAAACAATACAAGAATTATTTATGAGTTACAGTGATGTATTGCTTGGTAAATTAGAATAATCTGAAGTTAATGCTATTACGTATTTGTATTTTTGAATTTCAAAATCCTTGTTGCAGGATTACAAACAGCAGAACTTTACCACAGCCATTCAGGGGTATGGTTGGTTTTGTGCAACATTTGTAAAACTGGTGCAAAACATCTTATTTTCCTGAATATTATTTGTACTCCAATCAGAAACATTTTACTGGTTAGTGTGATTTTGGATGAGCTGGGCTGCTAAAACTCAATGCAAGCTAACAGAAAGAAACCATCTTACAGCATACCAGGAAATCTTTGCGATTATTACTTTGTTTTAAGTGTTGTAACAGTGCGTTCAACAAATGTGAAATACCACACAGGGGGCAGTGGAGAATAAGCCTCAAACAAAATATATGAAAACATGAATACAACACCAACCTTACTACAACTACCATCTGATTGTAGCAAGTAATTAGGAAGACAAATGGGATGCTGCTTTTTATTGTTAGTGGGATGGAGTATAAAAGGAGGGGACTTATGCTACAATTGTAATGGGCATTTAGTGAAACTATATTGTAGTGCTTTAGTCTCCTTGAGTATTTTTCTGTTCACTCATAGATTGTGGATTTTGCTAGTTGAGTCAGCATTTATTGCCCATCACTAGTTGCTCCTGAGAAGAAGGTTATGGGGAGCTGCCTTCTTCAACTGCATTTGCTGTGAATAAACTCATAATGTTATCAAGGAAGGAAATCTTGGATTTTTATCCAACAGCACTAAAGATTGGAAATACATATCCAAGTCAGGATGGTGTGTGATGTAAGGAAATTTCAGGTTGTGGCATTTCCATGTATCTGCTACCCTTGTCTTTATCGATTTGAAATTTGGAACATGCTGTCTAAGAAGCCTCGGAGAATTTCCACAGTGCAACTTGTGGTGGAGGGAGTGAATGTTTGTGGCTGTTGTGCCAATCAAGCAAGCTGATTTGTCCTGAAAAGAGACAAGCTTCTTAAGTATTGTTGGAATCGTATCCATCCAGGCAAGTGAAGAGTATTGCACCACACTCCAAACTTATGCTTTGTAGATGGTGGACAGTCTTTGGGGAAACTTGAGGCAAGTTACTCACTGCAGTATTCCTAGCCTCTGACTGGCTCTTGTATCCACTATACTTATATGGCTATTCCAGTGCAGTTTCTGATTAATGGTAAACCTCAGGATGTTGATAAGGGGGAATCCAATGATGGCAACACCATTGACTATCAAAGATGATGGTTAGATTCTCACTTGTTGGAGATGGTCATTGCCTGATATTTTTGTGTGGTGTGAATGTTACTTGCCACGTTTCAGCCCAAATCTGGATATTGTCCAGACCTTGCTGCATTTGCATATGGACAGCTTCTGTACCTGAGGATTGTGAATCATGTTGAAGACGATGCACTTCCAACTGCTCCAGACGTTTGTAATAGTACCTCTGAATAGGTTGATTAGAAAATATCAATAGAATTACTGATGTTTACAATACATAAAGAGTGATGATCTCTTTATGCTTTAGCAGTGTCTATGCTAGAATAATGTGGAACTAATCCCATCTGTGCCCTCACTACATTCTTCTCTGTGTCAAATCCTTATCCAATTATCTCTTTAAAAGATGCAATCATCTCAGTGTAATCTCTTTCTGTGATAAAGTACTGTAATGCCTCTCCTCACTTTCACTGATGTTTTAAAGTGGTGAACCAATCATCTTCCCAACCAGAGAAAATCACCTTTTCCTATTTTCTTCATCAAATCTCTTCAAGAATTTTAAAACCATTCTGAACTTTTTCTGCTCCTATGGAAACAGTCTTTGAAGTCAATCCTCAGAGTTCACTTTCCAAGTGATGGCAACAAGAGTCCATTCAGACTGATCTCAGCAACCTGGATTTAGATGGCTGCAGAAGTCAGTGGCTGAAGGGAATCTGGCAAAAGGATCAATGATCTACTGTGCTCAGACATTGCACATGCACCTGGCTATGGAATGTTTCATGCCCCTATGAGTGTGAAATGCCATTCTGAGGTTGCCACTGTCACTCTCAAGAATGGATGTCAAGTATCATTGTCATCATCAAATGCTTTACATGCAGTCAATGTCTGCCACTTTACTGCAGCAACCAATGTAACACTAATTGCACCAGTGACACATTCATACGTTTGCCAGGGTTCACATTTAAAACAGAAAAGGAGCTACAACACTCAGTAGTTCATGTCCCATCAGATCACTGATCTTTCATCACAATGAGGAGAACATGCATGTTTGACAACCTTTCACCAAAGACTTACATGGCCCATGGACGCCAAGATAAAACATTGTTTCAGAATGGACACCTCAAATATCTCCAGCACGCACATCTATAATACTCTATTCTTACCATTAACTATAGCTTTTCAACACAGCCATCTTTCAACTAGGACCCTTTACACCTATCATCCTCCATGCCACATCCTTCGTACAAGCATTGTACATGGGCAATCACAGCTCCTTCTATATCTGTCAATGCAGGCGAAGTATGGACATACCCATGCTCATGTCTCTTAATGCGGTACTCCTTCTGCAGGCAAAGAACACATGCAGTCAGCATGAATCTCCACAGTGGAGGGGGTTAGAAAATGCCTGTCACAAGATTTCTGAACCCCTTGAAGGAATGGGGAATTGTGTTGGCAGGATATCATGCATAATATGTATATGCTGAAGGGGAGGTTGGATTTATAAAACCTTCTATTGAGAAAGCTTCCAAGCAACGATTTCCAACAGCAAATGAAACAAAAGCATTGGATATTAATGGTAGCTAGTGACACTTTCAAACCTTTATGTGTTTCCATGCAGCACCCACATCACCCTCCCAAATCAGAAACAGAAGAGCTTCAGCTCCCAGGCCTACCTCTATCAGCACCTTGTAGCACAGCTCTGAGTTATATGAGCCTCACAGGATGCACCATCAAGGCATTCCTGTCCACCTTCCACCTGTTCAGAGACATTTACCTCCTTGGACTAGGCTCATGGTCACATCTGATGAGAATTGGCATGGGCCACAGAGCTAGAAGAAGGAACAGACAAGGTCTCTGACACTGAGGATAGTTGGAGAACAGGCCACTGTTGAATTTGGAGAGGTGGAGAGCTATGGATGAGTTGACAGAGTCCCAAAGGCAAACAGGGAAATAGTTGGCAGAGGTGCCAGACTGGAGCAAAGGGAAGAGGAATTGTCTAGGCTCTGCTATCATGGCTCTGGCATGTGAGTGATTGACTACTTTCACAGACAGGATAATGGCAGTTGTTAAATTTTGCACTGGACTCATTCACCTTCTTGTGCTACACTATACTTTCTCCACTGTCACTGTGGAAATCCTTCTCCTTTTCGCTGACTGCTTCAACTTGCTGGTGACTATCATCCCTTTCACCATCTGCTTTAATTATTCTACTCTCCTCCTGATCTTGCTCCCATCTAGATTTCCAGCCGTAGTCCTATATCACCCATTGCTCACGTGACTCCAGGCCTACAGCAATAGAGTTGACTTATAGCTGCCATCTGAAAAGTCAAATCATTCAATTCAAGGGCAATTGGGGATGGACAACAAATGTCAATCTTGCTGATCACACCCACACCCCATGAAAACATTTGGGTAAAAATGCACTAGAGGAGTAAACAACAATTGGTGATGATGTCAACAGCAAGTCTCGTAAACTGTCAGCATGGCTTTAATAAGATTTGGTAATCCATTACATCATTAGTATTTGGAGGGGGCAGGGATGGAGAAATCTATGGAATTGGTCCTTATAATATCTGTTAATTGATGTGCATTGTGTGGTGTTCAACCACAGTACATTATCAAAATTTACCACATATTTGAATTGAGTAACATGACTGGGCTAGCGATCCCGAATCCTTGGATAATGTTCTGGGACCTGTGTTCAAATCCCATCATAGCAGATGGCAATATTTGAATTCAATAAGAATTTGGAATAAAATAAGTTTACCATGGCAACCATTGCTGATTGTCACTACATTGCATCTGGTTCATGCATGTCCTTTTTGGAAGAAAATCTACTGTCCTTATCAGTTCTGATGTACATGCCACTACAGCCCCACAGCATAGCAATGCGGTTGACTCCTAACTGCTCTTTGAAAGGCCTAGTAAGTCATTCAGTTTGAAGGTGATTGGCAATAAATGTCAACTTGATGATGACATCTGCATGCCATGAAAGAATTTTGAAAAAAAAAACATAGTTGGAGAAATAAACCAAAATTGGCTGAAGAATGAAGGCACAAGCTGTTCCAGGTGGTAGAGAGAATAAGATGGGATGGAATTATTCAGGCCATTATGAATAGGCTATGGCAAGATTAATGGCAGAATCACAGGAAAGGTCCTGTCATGTTGGGAGCATCTACACCCTTTTATATTTTTGACAAATTGCTAGGCAATGTCTATTGGCCAATTAAAAGGAATTGTTGCTTATTAATGGCTCAACATACTTCATTAATATTCAGCTTATCTTACTAAACAATCTAGACATTGAGAAACGTGACAAGGAAATCAGAGTGCATTCCTGGCAGATTCAACTCACCACTTGCTCTGAAGGAGCTCTCACGTTGGACTCTGGGCACCAACACTTCAGGGCACTGGCCACATGTATGCCACAGCCACAGACATGGCAACTGATATGAGCCAGCCTCTATGAACTATTATGGCACAAGTCTGATCCACTTGCAGGATCCTTCTACATTTCAAAGCTGCGCCTCATCTGTACCAGCAATTATCAGTGTAATGCTGCAGCAAGGCCACCACACACTCAGGGACACACAGCCAGCTCATGATCTGGATCAGGCTACATCTCCAGAGACTTTTCTCAGTGTCATACTGCTCGCTCACTGACCTACCTGGATGCATACAGCATCCCTGCTTTGGTTTGTCTTGCCTTGTCTATGTGCACTTTGACCACTCAGCCAGAGAGAGCAGGCTCATGGTTCTTCTGTCTGGCTTTGCCATTTAAGGTGCACACAAAAGCATTGTCATTGTTTTCAGCCAAGTCAAATGGTGCTAGCACACTAAGTGAAGTCTTCAATACCAGTCCAGGGGCTTGAACACGAGAGGGTTCAGTGTGTCCACCCCAAGTGGTTCAGATAGAAATGTATTACTGTTTTATCAAATCCTTGGATTCTGGTGACTTTATTCCCTGAGTAGTCCTGACACCTGACATTTTGTCTGTTTAAAATTAAAGAGTATCCTTGATCAGTCTGGCCTGGGATCAGGATAATATGTTAAAGAAAGAAAAATAGGATGGGAGAACTAATCCATCTAAAAAAGGTTCTGCAAATTTAACAATAAAGCCTTAATCTGCTATTGGAAAGCCATATTTTTGCTTCCCACACAAATTCCTCCCTCATCTTAACAGCTCTTATGGAAGATTCTGTCCTTTGTTTTAACCTAAAATTTACAATATATTCCCAAATTCTTTTTATGAAGAAATGAGGATCAAAATCCTGAAACACAACTTTCAGAAAAGTTTCCCCAGTTTTTTTAAAAAAGAGAAAAATCTGACAAATGCCAAAATGTTACAACTGAGCTGGATGCAGATTCAATATTGATATTTATGGGCAGGAAAATGAGTAACTAATGGTGTCTGATTCCAACGGACTGCAGGCTGTTTTTATTTCCTTATCTTGCATATTATGTTCCTGATGTACATGCACACAGAAAAGTCTGTTTGATGGATCAAGAGAAATTTTAATAATATGTTCACCCTTTGGGGTTAGGTAATAGCTATACTCAGTGCAAGTCAGCTGTGAATGATATTCATCATAAAAAGCATAAAAGAATCTTGGCAATTTTGTTTTAGAAATCTAATAAAACTCATGTTCATTTCACCACAGCCATGGCAAATGTTCTTAAAGCCTCCCTGTGTCCTTGTAAACTTAAGAACAAGTGTTTACAAGGAACACACCATTTATCAGCCCTGACGGGTTAAGTAGCACATCACTTTTATCTTCAACTTAACAGTAACAGGAGACATGGAGATACAAAGCAGCAATAGATAAGAAGGTGACATTGCTATATCAAATCATGTCTGCAGACCCCTTATTTAACCTAAACCTTTAGCACTGATTCGAAAGAAAGCTGAAATCATTGTGGTCCATTTTTTAGTTTTCCTTATAAAATGTAAACTGATGAAGTACATTGCCAGAACTTGTTCTGTAATTGCCTTTGATTCCTGCTTTCGTTGCAGCATTGATAACAGTTGATCTATGGCTCTGAAATTTAACAAGCATTAACGTTCTTACGTAATCAGATAGAAAATAGTTAGATTTAAATAAATGGGCACCTGCAATTAGCTTTGGGCTTTTAATTGATCTTTCTTTTATTGAGCCAGATAAATTAAAGCAATTAAATTAGATAGTGTTCAAAAACAGGATGTGATGTATTAGACACTTAATTGATGTACCAGAAGAAAAACTGGTTAGAGGAAAATCTGAGAAAATAGCAATTGTTGTTCCTCCATGAAAATGAGATAGTTTGAAAAAAAATATGCACTTGACGTATGACATCTTGCTGATTGATCAGTGTACGTGCTTGGTTTAAATTTTCAGGGCATCAGATGGAATATAAATTACTCTAATCATCTGATGAGCAGCAATCGCCATTGAATTACTGCTTCACTATTTTGCTCTACAACTGAGCTTGGCAACGCTGGCTGGACTTTCAGATCCCGATTCCTTTAGAAATGAGGGGTATATCTAAAAGTGAACTCCTTCTTTGTAGCCCTGGATGACTGGGAGCAGTCAAACCAAATCTGTCTTTTTTTAAAATGGCACTAGTTGCCTTACTATGCAAACTCTTCATTAATTAACGTATTGAAAAGCTTTGGGACATTGAAACATCTTGTCAGTAAATGTGTAGGTAGGTGTGTGAGGGAAGTGTGTAAAAGGGGTAGGGTCGGTTAGGTAAGCAGCTGGTTAATGGTAGATAGATAGGGTTGCAATTGTGAAGGGTGGCAAGGTGATGGCAGCTGGGTGAGGTGGGTAAGCAGAGTAGCTGGGTTGGGTTGTAGGGAGTTAGTCATGGAGGTTAAGAAGTCAGGGAGAGTCAGACAAACAGTTTTTTTTAAGGAAGGGTAGGGATTGAATGGTGGCATCTAGTTGGGTCAGAAGATTGAATCAGTTGGGTACTAGCTGGTGGGATCCATCAGATTGAGTTGGGGGGAAATCGGGGATGAAGAAGTTAGGATTTTGTGTCTGATCAGATGCATAGGGAATGTCAGGGGAAGAGTCAGATGGTGGAGCCCAGTCAGGTTGAGTTGGACTGAGGGAAGATTCAGCTGGAAAGGGGTCAAATGCCTTGTCTCTTACTATCTGGTGCTGAGAAGATCTGGAATAAAAGTATTTGGAGAGTACATAATACATCTCATTCTGCAGGCAATTCACTGATTACACAAACCATAACCTAACAAGTTCAATAAGCTCAGGGGGTGTCTGCATCCTTTAATTTGCTGAAAAGAAGAAACAAAAATCTCAGCTTTAAATCAACAAATAAATATGAAAACCTAGATGCACATGAGAACAAGTATTTTTGCTTCAGCTTATATTTGAAATTGTTATTAAATTTTTATTAAAGTCAACTACCATTGCAGCCAAATACTGAATTAAAAGTTACAATCAATTTTAAATGAGATGAAAAGATATAAATAAATACAAACAGAAGAAAGGAATTTGGGGTAAAACCCATCAATAGCACCACTAATTGATTCATCAAGCAGTTATAATTTTATTGTGTTATGGAGCAGACCAAACCCCCTCAGTATATTTTAAGAAGGTAGCCTCGATCCTAACCTTTTCTTATTTTAAAGACAGGTGTGTAGTGCTGTGTTCCAGATGTGATTGGTGAAACTACTCGACGTTAAGCAAAACACAATTTATTTAATCGCTGTAGTTAAAATACAAACAAAACAAAGAAGAATTTAGTATAACTTAACCAAATTATAGATACAGTATCTATTACTAATTAACTGTTTCAATTTAGTAACATCCCTTGGCAAAAAGGCAAATTCAGACAGATTCTCAGATGCAGTTCTCCAATCCAAGAGGAAAAAGCATCAAGAGAAAATTCAGAGAAAGTACCAGCTGGGAGATATTCACAGAAGCTTCCAACTCTGAGATCCCAAAGGCGTCTGCTCAAAATTAAAACCTGAAAACTAAAAATAAAATTAAAAAGCTTGCTCTCAGAGAGTTGGCCACACCCAGACTACTTCCATTGTTCCAACTTTAAAGAAAATCCCAAAGCCTCACAAATTGTTTACTTTCTTAGAGAGATTGTAAGGCAGAGGTGATGAGCTTTCTCTTCAAAAAAAGGGACAAAATAACCTCTTTAAAAGTGACAGCATTGTCACAATTAAAATTGTCAAACACTAATGACAACTCTTCATTTGGTGCAGAAATGCTTCCAAGCTTTTGTTTTCTGATCATAGTCGGACACAGAGTACAGTACACAGAGTGAACACCAATAGTCGGACACAGAGTACAGTACACAGAGTGAACACCAATAGTCGGACACAGAGTACAGTACACAGAGTGAACACCAATAGACCTCTTAACGTTGTTTCCACAGACCAATTATAACATTGAAAATATTTGTGATTGAGTCAAACATTTGGACAGTGAGCTTCTAAGTCTATATCCAAACCTTGGAGGTACAGTGAGCCACAGTTATGCCAAAAAAAAAATTGCATGATATTGATAACCTGTTTGAAGTATGTTCAGTATGTACCACCTGCAAGATACACTGCAGAAACTCACCAAGATTCCTTCAACAGTACCTTTCTAAATCATGACCATGATCGTCTAGAAGAGAAAAGGCAGACAATATGTGAATACCACCATCCAACGCCTGCAACTTCCCCTCTCTGCTACTTACCATCCTGAAGTATATTACTGCTCTTCATTTTGTTGGGTCAAAATCCTGGAATAATCACCCACAATGTTGTTAGGGAGAATCTACACCGAATGGACTGTAATGGTTCAAGATGACAGATCATCACCATCTTCTTAATAAATGCTGGCCGACCTAGTGATGGCCACATCCCATTAACTAAAAAAGAAAATTTCCTTGACTCCTATTTTGTTCCCTTCAAAATAATTTTGAATTACATTTGCTATCCTTGCCCATTTCTGAAATCTTTCTTTTTCTGCAATAAACTTCTTAAAGTATGATATCTTAAAATTTCTCAAAGTATGTCCACAATATTGTTTTTTTAAATTCATCCATTGACTTTGACCCATTGACTGTGAAGGAGTGCGTATCTCATTACAAGGCAGGATGGTGTGTGGCCTAGAGGGGAACTTCTAGTTGTTTTCCCCATGTATCCACTGGCTATCGAACCGAGGAGCTCGCAAGTGATAGTAGTAAATGTGTTGGACGGAGTATTTATGAAGTAGAATGTCCTAAATGGTATTACTGGAGGTGCATTCATTCAGCAAGTGGTGAACATGCCACTCTCAATCTAAATCTAATGGATGCAGACAGGCTTCTGGGAGTCAGGAAATATGTTGCTCACAACAGAATTCCCAGCTTTTAACTGATATGACTGATGCAGTTGGGTTTCAGGTCAAAGGTAATGACCAAGATTCAATGAGGATAATGCTGTTGACCAAGGATAGAGAAAAAAAACAAAGTGAATGAAATAAAGAACCTAGTTTGGAAACAAGGTCTCTGTTTTTCACTCCACAGATATGTCTTGCAACTCTTCACAGCATTTTTGGTTTTCATTTCAGAATCCATAATATTTTGCTCTTGTATCACGGCAAGATAGTTAAATTCCTTACCATTGGAGATAGCACTGGTATGACACAAATATTACTTTCTACTTATCCCCAAACCTGAATGTTGATGTATCTTGCTGCACATTAAAGACTGCTTCAGTATCTCAGCAGTGGCAGGTATTAAGCAACACTATGGTCCCTATGGCTTTCTGACTAAATGTAAGCCACATCAAGTTTGGTGGCGTGATTCTCACAATAAGGGTGAGTGGGTTTATTGTTGAATCTTCCCAATCTTGCAATTTCATGAATTGCAATTTCTATCTCATGGCATGTGTGACTTCTCATTTCCCAGAACAACGTGCCATTACCAGGATATCATGGAATTCACTGTCATCTCTGGCATAGGCACCATCTGTAATAGGTCATTGTGCACCCAGACAAGCACCTCAGTCTGGAGCCAGCCTGCACAGTCCCTGACATTTGTCCCAGGCACAGACAGGGGGAAAATCAGCATTCTACTTTGCTGGCAGGATCATGCAGCTTCTTCTAGCTGAGTAGTAAACAGGCAAAACTTACCCTTCCATCCGGACCAACAGTGGAGGCCCACCGCACCAAATCATGCCAGTCTGGTCTGAGGTAGCTACCTGGGTAGTTTTGTAAATTATCTGAGAAATACCCAGGGCCATTGAACTTCTCCAGTCTGCCAGTGAAAGTGGCATTATCTTCTCTCTGATACATCACACTCACTATCTCTGCTACTGCACCCATCTCCCACTAAAGCCCCTGCTATAGCATCCTCTCTGTTGCCTGCAACATCTTTCCTCACTCATCCTCACCCATATCACGTGGCAAAACCACTAACCCTGCCTGCCCTCTATGCACATCACTCACTTGCCTTGGGGCATTTCCTGACCTGCACTGACAGTAACAGCTGTGCTACTCACGTTCATCTTCTTTAATC
Organism: Chiloscyllium plagiosum; assembly: GCF_004010195.1. NCBI lineage: Eukaryota > Metazoa > Chordata > Chondrichthyes > Orectolobiformes > Hemiscylliidae > Chiloscyllium > Chiloscyllium plagiosum. The sequence goes on along the minus strand of NC_057728.1, from coordinate 32,110,588 downwards.
CTTGCCCCTTTCTCACTTCAGGAAGAAAGACAGTCCACAATAGGAGAGAAAGAATCAAGTTGGGTGGTACGCTGCCCATCATTCAGACCCTCACCTTTTATGAGAGCATCCTGATTCTGTTCTTCTCAAATAGGTCTCTAGGCAAATGCTGCCTATCTCGTCCACTTATGATTTTGAATGAGAGTGTTTCTGGACGGGATAGGGAGAAGCTGTTCCTGTTCATAAAAGGAACAAGATCGAGAGGAGCACAGTCTTTGTCACATTCCACTGCACTAAGGTGGCAGTGTCCAGGCTCCTGAGCCCAGGCCTCGTCCATTCGGTCTGCCCCCTTTTTTTTAAAGAAAAACCCTATTTTTCCTTCTCTTTTAAGTGTTTTGTTTTAAGTCTGCAGAGCGCTCGGCTATGGAGGCAGCAGCAGTGACAGAGCATGGCAGTGGCTGGAGGCCTAGAGCAGGACTCTGGTGGTCATTGCAAACCCAGCTGATGGTCGGTGAAACCTGGTGATTCCAGGTGGTGGTCAGTGAAACCTGGTGAGTCCAGGTGGTGGTCGGTGGTGATGTGGCAGTCGTCAGCGAAGCATCTGGTAAGCCCAGACAGGACTTGGCCCAGCACAGATGAAAGCAAGCCCAGAGGAGAGCAAGCTCTCATGGGGAAAACCAGCTTGGAGTATCTGCAATCCCACAGCTTAAAAACTGTAATATTGAACTTTTTAACTTATTTCCTTATTTTTCTATTTTTGCACCTAGGTACCTTTGTACCTAAGATGGCGCCAGGATTGGTGACTTTGTACACATTTCACTGTACCCCTGTACTTGAGGACATGCAACAATCAAACCTAATTCTAATTTCATCTCTTCTGTCTCTTTTGGGGCTGAGGCCGATGTCTGGAGTTGAATGACCCTGGTGAAACCCAAACTCAGATTGGTGAGCTCTTAATGCTATGTGGGTGCTGCCTGATAGCTTGCCAAAATTTGAAATAAAGTGATGGGAAAATAATTTATCAGATTGAATTTTCCCAGAATTTCTTTTTGAACAGGACATGGCTGCATGACCTACTAATTGTCATATAGGTGCCAGTGTTGCAGCTAGTTCTGGAACATAAATCTCAGTGCAATGGTCAGGATGTTATTTAAACTGGAAAAAAAACCTGGATAATTAATTCAATATTCATTTGATTTGAGTCCCCAGTAACTCAAATTGATACTGTGCTTCGAAGTAGCACCCAGTAATATGTCATATTATATCCTGTTCCATCTTTAAATTTTGTGCAAAATCATGACCAACATCTTTGGAACCCACTTATAGATCAATATTTTTTCCACCCATAAAATTGATCTTAGTAATACAAATGCTCATATTGAGGAAGGATATCTACCTGAGGGCAGGTTCCTTCACAGGCACCATGAAGTCTTGATTGGCTGGAAATGGCATTTCTGCCCCTCATTCTGGAAGATGCCCAGTCTTATAGGATGAAACAAAAAGACAAAAAACTACAAATGCTGGAATTCAGTTCCAAAGAAGGGTCACTGGCCCTGAAACATTAACTCTGCATTCTCTTCACAGATGCTGCCAGACCTACTGAGTTGTCCCAGCCTTACAAAGCTGCTCTGGACAATTTGATTGGCAAGGAGACTGTAGTGCCAGCAACATCTCATTCTAGTTGTGGCTACTGTTGGAACTACAGGCAGTCCTCAAAGAAGAGGAGCTAATGGAAGCCAGACTTCAGGAACTCTGGGGTTTAAGCGGGATCTGGATAGAAAGAGTGTGGTGAGTACATAAACATTTCTAATAACTCCTCAGAGTCTGGGAGAGTTGAGGACTCAGTTAAATACTAATGCAAATTTATTAAAACTATGTATAAAAGCATTGATAGTGCCTTCTCCCTTGAGGTCTCAAACCCATGTGATCTGACATCATTGTAACATAGCTGCTTGCACACATGCTCAGGAGATATTGTTGGAGCACTGATACAGTTAACCCTTTATGCTACATCAGCAGGATAAAGAAAATAATGAAGATTGAAGTTGATCGTTCTGGGGGCAATTTATTTTGTTAATTTAATAAATGTTAATATTAGAGTACAATCAGACCATTTTTAAAATGCACTAGACCATCACAAGAAATCCAAATGTAAAATGAACAATAATTTTACACTGTTGCTCTTTATTAGTGTTCGTTATAATTGTCACCCAATGCAAAATATGAAACTTTATGGCCTTTAGATAAGATTTCTCATTCTTGTTTTGACAAGACGTTAATGTAGATGTGAGTCTAAGACATCTTTAATTAAATAGAGTGAATTAGTAAAAAAAAGGCAAAAAAGATTATTGTTGTAATCTATTCACCATATTCAAATCTAAGTTAAATTTCCATGAAATCAGTTACAGTTTATTGCAAACAATAAATACAACATATCTGAGTCTTAAATCAGCCAATTATTTTAATATGGATAAATCTCAGGAAATATTAATTTGCTACTTGCCAACAATAACATATTAATGAATAGCTTGCAGTTTATAATGAATCCAAAGGCATAATATACAGAATTCAAATGATTTATCATAAATTTAATATAGATGTCAACATGCTTTAACAATTTTTAAAACTTTGCAGCAACATTTATTTCTGGTAAATACATTGGGAATAATTTGTATTAATTAAGTTTAACTGGCATAGTGGGAAAGCTACTCAATTTTTAAAAAGTTTTCAGAAGGATGTTTAAAGATAAGACCGCTCATCCAATTCTGCAAGATGGCCTGAAAATGAATAAAATGCTTTAGTGAACTGTTTTCTTTTGCCAAATCCCAAAAGTTGCAGGGTGAAGGATCTTCTTGCCCTCTCACCATCTCTATATGGCACCTCTGTTGATATGGGAAACACAAAGCCAAGTGTCATATTAATTCCAAAACAGCATGCTAATGAATTCTCTTCTGAAAGCAGCAGAACTTCCACATGATATTGTTATCTATCAAATACCCTCAGTGAGCAGCTTCTTTTAACATTATGAAGCCTGGAGGTTATTTCATGTCCCAAAGAGTTAAATGTAATACAGACTTTCAAATCTTTCTGGACTTTATAAAATGAGCTTCTATTATCACCATTGAGATGTCAGCTCCTTTGATATTTCTGCAATATGTAAGTAATGTTTATGATATTCTACATAATCATTACCCTCAGCTCTTTGTTAAAACGCGATGCTTCGGAGATAAGTCCCATTGAAAAATGTTTACTAAGGCAAAAGAGATTTGAACGGTGAGTTAATATGTTTTTAAGAAACAATCAGAGGTGGCAATGCTTTGGCCAGGAAAAGCAGACAGAAACATTTCTGTTGCATGATGACCCTTTAATCCTTACACAATATTTTTGTTGGATTCCTGCAGAAAATAATCTTAGCGCTTTACTCAATACTTGCGAACAGCAGGATCACTTCAAATCCAACATCTATTCAACATCAAAAAAATATACTGCTTTACTTTTACTAAACCAGAGTCAATAAACAAAAGCCACAGTTCAGAAGTCAATTACTGGTTTGTCAAATAGTAATGTTCACAATAAACAGAAGGTGGACAATGTATTTTGGATATTAAATAAAAGAGGAGATAACATTGATCAAATATTTCCCCCACAGTCTTCTCACAACCATTTAACCATGATTTGATTTTTAATAATTTCCATGACTGTATTTAAATTGTATCAATGTGCTTTTAACAAGCATTTCATTAATATATATGCATTTAACTTATGATCTTCCTTTGTGCATTTAATTACACTGTGGAAGATTTTCATTATGTGTTATTCATGTCAGAATTTATTGTGACATAAATAATGAACAGTAATTTTCACTACTTACGCTTCACATTTTCTTGATTTATCAGTAACCAGCTGCTGATCAGTCTTTACCAATTATGCAGCCTTCAGCTAAATATCAATGATGATTACTGCACAGGATCCTACACAACAGAGAGTTGATTTGTTGTGGAAATAATGGTGTTCAAGAATGTCACTGTTAGTTGTTTGTAAATGGCCAGCAAAGTTGAGTGGCTGAGCAGCTATTGTTAGACACATAAATTTGAAAATTGCTGTGGAGATACCCTGCTATTCCAAAAGCTGTGCAATAACTGCAGGCAAAAGTTTGAGAATGGAGGGCAATGGGTGACATCTGCACATGAGCTTGGATCTGGTCTCTAAACATTATTAGAGAAGGTCAGGTGTCCTTTTGGATGCCTTTTGGGGTAGGTCAGGGGATCTTTAGAACTGTTAAAAATAGGCACGTGCATAAAAATGCATAAATTATTTACTATGGAGTTAATTGGAGCAGTCAACAGACCGTCAAAACAATCAGAAGTGCCAAATAGACCTGTCAAAATTAGCTCTCAAGTTAAAGGTAGTTAAAAGGATTTGCCTATGGAGGAGGTGATGACCTCATGGTATTATCATTGGACTGTTAATCCAGAGACCCAGGTAAATGTTCTGGATTCCTGAGTTTGAATCCTGCCATAGCAGATTGTGGAATTTGAACCCATCTGGTTTTCTAATGTTCTTTAGGGAAGAAACTGCCATCCTTACCTGGGCTGGCCTAAATGTGTCCCAGATCCACAGCAATGTAGTTGACTCTTAACTGCCCTCTGGATAATTAGGGATGGGCAATAGGTACTGGCCTAGCTAGAGATGCCCTCGTCTCATCCCGTGAATAAATTTTAAAAATTGAAAAAACATCCAGAGTGTTAAACAAAATCTTGCTACTTCGCACTGCCTGTAGACAAAAGCTTAAGAATCTCAGTTATTGAATTTCCTCTGCAAGACTGATTTGACAGCCATCATTATCACAGTCGGGTTCTTGTCATTGCATTTTGATTGACAGCCACAAGTGGTTATAGACTCTGATGTGGGACTATGAATTCCAGTGCATAAGGGACTTTGAACTTGTTGATATGATGATTTAATTAGTTAAAGGACTGTAAATGTAGTAAATGGATTTGTATAAAATGAGTGCTTTTAAGTGTAATTAAGGCTACAATAAGCCCTTACATGAGCCCCAATGTCTGCCAATGATGGATACGAGGTGAATTGGAATAGCATGTGCAAGAACAAAGTGTGGAGGGGCAAAGGTTGACACAGCAGGTCTGAGGAGATATTGGGTGGGGAGCATGAGCTCACATGGATAGGGCATGGACAGTACAGTGTATAGGATGCTGAGAACTGAAAGGACATTTTTTTTAAAAAAATGGTGCTAGATTCCCAAACCAGGTGCCCCATCCAGCACAGCTCCGAACCTAACAGCCAGTTTTTCTAGAGTTGACTGCCTTAATCCTCCCCACAACCCCCACCCATAGCAATCTTAAAAGCTTGGTTTGTGGTGTCAAGAACTCCCCCAGCTCTGCACACCCAACCCATAAGCAAAACATCAAACCTATTTTGTTCTATATATAATTTATTACGATCTCAGCTGATGTTATTACTGGATAAGCCAGATCTGAAATCTGGCTTGAAAAATATTTTTATTTTATTTAACGAGGTGATATTTCAATGAATAATAAACACACAATGCTGCAGGTCTGGTTTTAACAATAAAACACAAGCTTAATCTGAAAAGAAACCAAGATAAAATAGAATAACCCAATCCCTTCACATAAAACACAATTTGAAAAATTTTGAAATGAACAGTAAAACTATAATATTCTAGCTATCCAAACAGCAAACTTTTACAGTCCCCAAAACACCAGAGAGTTCACATTTATAGGGTTTGACATAACTATTGTTTTTAATATCAAATATTTAGAGTCTGATAGCCTTTGCCTTGAGTATTCCTACAACTAAACTTATTCATTTTCATGTTCAAATAACCACTCGGTATTCTAACCAAATACTTCTGGCTTGGAATTTTAGAACGAAATGCTTATAAAAAAGTAATCTAACTTTTCGTTTTCCTTTCTACAAAAGAAACTTTCAGATATCCAACTTCTGCAAACCAAGAACAAAAACATTTCTAAGCAATGGGTGGTTACTCTAAGTAAAATAAATCAATTCCAGGTCTTCTAACTGAAAGCAACCTAATAAATCTTCAATATTTAATCTGTTTGCACATAAAACTCTCTCAATGCAAACAAATTCCCATTAGCACTCCAGGAGCTCTCTTGATCATACTCATTTAAAAAAAATCTGACTGCAGAAATATCTGCAAGTTAATCATTTAATCTCTTCACATAGAGAGACTAAATCGGACATGTGGCTAGTTCAAAATCCAAAATCTATAATTATATATAGGCATATATAAAACATACCTTACATCACAATATACATACATATTCTAATACAATATTGGCTCTTATTTGTGCCATCCATCTAAAATTATAATTAAGAAAGTAAGAAGTTAAATGAGAATGGGGAAGTGGGGAAAATAGAGGAAACAGGGAGTTTGGTGAAAGAGGGGAGGAGGTAATCATTAAATCCAATCATTTCCCTCCCACTGATGTTAGACTCACTAGCCTATAGTTTATTCCTACCTCCATTCTTGAATGATGGTACCACATTAGTTGTGCTCCAGTCCTCTGGCAGCCCTCCTGAGATCAGAAAGAATATATAAATTAGTGTCCAGGCCCCTGAAATCTCCATCCCCGGCTCCCTCAGCAGTCTTGGATACATGCTGAAAAATGTGTTGCAGGAAAAGCGCAGCTGGTCAGGCAGCATCCAAAGAGCAGGAGAATCGATGTTTTGGGCATAAGCCCTTCTTTCCTGAAACGTCGATTCTCCTGCTCCTTTGATGCTGCCTGACCTGCTGCGCTTTTCCAGCAACACATTTTTCAGCTCTGATCTCCAGCATCTGCAGTCCTCACTTTCTCCCAGTTCTCTAATGTTCATTTTACTGCAAAGAGGTATTCCCAACCCACATTGGTTGGATCCTGTCTTATCACAATAAAACATCGGCCATTCCCACTCTTCCTCTCCAATTCAGAGCCATTATTTCTGGTTAATCTTTCATTATTTTTACTTTACTCCATCATTATTTTAAATCCTATTGATTTGTGGTCACTGTCTTCAAAGTGCTCCCCCACAGACACATTTATCACTTGTCCAATTTGTTTCCTATAATTCATTCCAGCACTGCCCCCCACGCATTTGTCGACATGGCCGATATTGGGCAGCAATTTTTTAAAAATCCACGTTTCACTGTGCTCTCACCTAAGGTTGCTCAAACATTTGTGTGCAACATAGCAGAAAATAGCATTAGCCTGTAGGTGTTATCGAGTTTTAAAAAGATTTGTAGCTCAGGGTTTAGATGTAAGTTTGCTTGCTGAGCTGGAAGGTTCATTTTCAGATGTTTCATCACCATACTAGGTAACATCTTTAGTGAGCCTCCAGTGAAGCACTGGTGTTACCTGCATTAGAACATTATTTCAATGAGCCACCACACACTGCAGCACAGAGGAGCTACAAAGAGCAGAAGAAAATCACCTATGCAGTGTATTCAAAAAGAACGGGTACCCAATGAACACAGTCCACAGATTTCTCAGCAACAAACCCAAATAAGCAGACGAAATGTACCGAGAAACCCTCACCACTCTCTCCTACATCAAAGACATCTCGGAAATGACTGCCAGACTACTCAGACCCCTTGGCATCATGGGAACCCATTAACACACCAACACACTAAAGCAGCAACTAACGAACTTGAAAGACCCTATACAGACAACAATCAAAACTAATGTCATTTACAAAGTACCATGCAAGAACTGTAACAAACTCTACATTGGACAAACAGGCAGGAAACTAACTGCCAGGATACATGAACATCAACTAGCCACAAAAAGACATAACTCACTCTCACTCATATCCTTACATACAGATGAAGAAAGACATCACTTTATCTGGGACAAGATAGCCATCTTAGGACAAGCCAAACAGAGACATGCACGAGAATTCCTAGAAGCATGGCATTCCAACCAGAACTCTATCAACAAACACATTGACTTGGACTACATTTACCACCCTCTGAGAAAAAGGACAGGAAATGACATCACCACAGGAAATGCTATCACCACAGGAAATGATATCACCAACCAAGGAAACCTAAACACATAAATAGAAAGCCAGTCACTAACACCAGTGCTTCATCGGAGGCTTACTGATGATGTTACCGAGTATAGTGACAAAATGTCTGAAAACGAACTTGCCAGCTCAGTGAGCAAACTTACACCCAGCATTAGCCTCACTATTATTTTGACTGCAAATTCTAGCCAATCTTAAAGCAATGTATTCAGTTCAGTAAAAGAAACAGAAATTAGTGGGCGGCACGGTGGCCCAGTGGTTAGCACTGCTGCCTCACAGCGCCTGTAGACCCGGGTTCAATTCCCGACTCAGGCGACTGACTGTGTGGAGTTTGCACATTCTCCCCGTGTCTGCGTGGGTTTCCTCCGGGTGCTCCGGTTTCCTCCCACAGTCCAAAGATGTGCGGGTCAGGTGAATTGGCCATGCTAAGTTGCCCGTAGTGATAGGTTAAAGGGGTATGGGTGGGTTGCGCTTCGGCGGGTCGGTGTGGACTTGTTGGGCCGAAGGGCCTGTTTCCACACTGTAAGTAATCTAATCTAATCTAATCTAATCTAAATTGCTGGAAAAGCTCAGCAGGTCTGGCAGCATCTGTGGAGAGAAATGAGAGTTAATGTTTCAGCTCAATTGATTCTTCCTCAGAACTCAGGAAGTTTAGTTTCAGATTTATAGCGTCCGCAGTTCTTTCAGTTTTTATTCAGTTGAATGTTGTATTTTGAGAGAGCAAAAGTACAAATTGAAACTGATCCTGAAACATTAGCAAAAGTCTTAAATTTTCTGTTTGTTGACTGAACACTGTGACACACAATACTCTAGATTCAGTGAGGTTTGATTTCTCAAGTCATTAAAATAACCCCAATTTATATAAAAACTAAACAGCCAGGAGAAAGCCATTACAATCTGTAACAAATACTGGCTGCAACAAAATACAGATGAAATGATCATTTATATAAATTTGCAGTTTAAGTCAGGGTCTAGCGGGTTCAACTGCTTAGAAAGTGCTGTTTTCCCTTCCTTGGTTATATTTAGCAGCCTGATGAATCCTTGACAGAACCAACAGCTGTGCAGTACAATGTGCTCTCTGCACCGGAGGCTTGGGTATTTAATCATCAACCAGCACTAGTCATAACTTGTCTATTAGGAAAAAAGGTGCTTTCATTTGCTGCGTTGATTAATAGGTTGCTGTGTAAGCTTGGAGTAAAGTTCCAAAATAGGACTGGGATTATCAGAAAATGTTGTAGCAGAAGTCCAAAAGGCAATAGAGTGTGCAAAGGACATAATTGGCTGTTCTTAAATCTTATTTATAACATTCAATTCAAAATACTGCCAATCATAACTTGTCGGTTCAACAGCACTTTGATATTTGACAAGCTGCTCAATAGATAGATTATGGATATTCCAAACATAAATGATGCATACTTTTAATATTGCTTGTATTAAATTCATTAAACATAAATTATGTTATAACTAATTTTTAGCATGTTAAAAATATAACTCCCAGAAAGGATTTGTTTTATTGTAATGAATACAGTAGATTACGTTTGCTCGCTGTGTGTAGGTTCTTGTCAAGTGTAAATCATCTCTAATTGGATTTTCACTTTTAACACCTGCCTGAATACCTACTGCTGATGGCATTCAACTTTCAGGTCTATCCACATTGCATAATTATTCAAATACTTTTGGTGGAAACTCAGATATGTGTCGAGATGACAAAAAAGTAGTGAGGATAATTAAAAGGATGATGTCAAAATGGGGAAAGATCAGCTACAAACATTTTGATAAATTATTTAAACACATCCTAACCTATCAGCAACCTTTGCCAAAGCTGTGAGGAAATTGGATTTAAAAAGGTAACAGGCCAAGGTGAAGAGGAAAGAATTCCTTGGTGCGAGCGGGACCTTACAGACAAATAATGTCGTAGCCCAGCAGCCACCGTGCTCTTTAAAGTCAAGCTGGTGCTGCATTAAGAAAGGAGAGTTTTTGTTGCTGCACAATACCATCTCACAGATGGTCAGGAATACAAAAGGAGAAATTTCAGGTGAGAGCTGACCATTGCAGTCCCTGCATGCTGCAGCTACTTGTCACATGATAGATGCATGAACCCTTGTAACAGATGGCTGAACACAGCATCTGCCAATCTGCTGATCCAGATCCTGAACAGGCATAAGCAGATTGGATTGCTAGGTCTGACTGTATCCTTCCAAGAGTGGCCAAACAGACAAATCTGGGTTTATGTAGTACCATTTATTGAAATGCATGTTATGAGTTTTGAAGTCATGAACTGAATGACCCTGGCTGAACCCAAATGGAATGTCAGTGACTATATTATTGATAAACAGGTACTCCCCAATAGTACTGTTGCTGATACTTTCTACTACCTTACAGATGATGAAGATTAGATTAATAGGGCACTGCTTGGCTGAGTTGGATTGGTTGTGATTTTAGTGCACAGAACCTATCTGGGCAATTTTCCATATTGTTAGATAGGTGCCAGTGTCGTTATTACTGGAATGGCTTGACTAGGGGTGCGGCAAATTCTGAAGCACAAGTCTTCAGTACTATTGCTGGAATATTTTTAGGACCATATAACCATTGTAGTATCCAGTGTCTCTAGCCATTTTTTGATAACAGGTTGAGTAATTGAATTGACGGAAGACTGGCATTGATGTTGCTGGGGACCAATGTTCCCTCAAGCTGCATGTGGAGATCCCATGCATGCCGATTGGCTTGCTGACACATTGGCTTCTGGATTTGGAAGTCACCGTCACATGTGTGCTCTCAAAAATCCATGTGGCAGAAAATCAAATTACAGAGATCATAGCTGGGGATCTCTGGAGAAGGCAGAGATGAATCATCCATTTGGCACTTCTGGCTGAAGATGGTTAAAAATACTGCAGCCTTATCTTTTGCACTGATGTGCTGGATCGAACCGTCAGAGGAAGGGAGTATTTGTGAAGCCTCCACCAGCTCGTTGTTTAATTACCCTCTGCCATTCCCGACTGGCTGCAGCAATACTACAGAGCTTAAATCTGACCAGATGGTTGTGGAACCAGTTAGCACTATCACTCATTCCTTAGCAAGTAGTAGGACAAGTAATGCAGTTTGGTAGCTTCACCAGGTTGGCACCTCATTTATGAACATGTCTGCTGCTGCTCCTGGCTTACCCTCCTGTATTCTTCATTAATGAGAATGGTACACTGGGGGGTATACTGAACCACAAGACTGAAATATTGTTCTGTTTAAGTCATGTAGATGTGTTTTGATATCAGCAATTGGCATTAGTTTGCTGACCACATCATTAATGACCTATTCTTGAAGTCCCTGTCACACACAGGTCTTGGAGGTCTATACACTGTTAAGAAAATTAAGAGGGAATACTGGTTGTAAATTGTATTTGAATACACAGATGGCCCACAGCGCCTTGTAGATGCCCAGTCCTGAGTTTCTAGATCTATTCGAAGTCTGTCCTCTTTAGCACAGTGAAAATGCCACGGAACACGATGTGAAAGCAGTACTTTGCCTCCACTCTTACAGATACTGTCATGGACAGATACATTTGCAGCAAACACAGATTGGTGAGGATGAGGTCAAATATGGTTTTCTGTCTCATTTGTCCCCTTACCAACTGCAGTAGAACCAGTCTAGCAGCTATGTCCTTTAGGACCAGACCAGCTTGATCAGTAGTGCTGCTGCAGAGCCTCTATTGGTGGTGGAAATTGAAGTCCCCCACCCAGAGTACAATCTGTGCTTTTGGGGTCCTAAATGGTTCCTCTAAGTATACTCAACATGGAGGAGTACTGATTCATCAGCTTTTGGAGCTGGTAGGGCACGGTACATTGCTCTCAATAGGAGGCTTCCTTGACAGTGATGCCATGAGACTTCATTAGCTCTGGACCCAATGTTGAAAACAGTATTTTTGGGGATTGTGTGCAAGGTATAGTTCCATGAGTATCGCTATATCTGACTGTTGCTGGACTAGTCTGTCATAGAGCTCCTCCAATTTTGGCACAAGTAAGGATGACGTTGGAGGCTCAAGAGGACTACATTTGCCTTTGTCGGTACCTGATGATTTGAACAAAACCATATCTTAATAAAAGTGTCCAAATGTGTTATTATCAATGTAACATTACACATTGACAATGGGCTAGGTAATTGGTCTACTGTACACATGATGTATTGGTTGAAAATGGGTAGACCATTTACATTGGTACAAAGTTTGCTTTTCACATAATGTTTCAGGAATGGTCTATTGTATATATTTTAAACAAAGCTAACTGCAACTAACTACAACCCATTCCTGATCAAGGGCTTATGCCCAAAATGTCAACTTTCCTGCTCCTTGGATGCTGCCTGACCTGCTGTGCTTTTCCACTCGGATCTCCAGCATCTGCAGTCCTCCCTTTCTCTAACTGCAACTGACAGCTGTAGAAAGCAAAAAAAAAGGACTTGTAGTCATTGTTATTTTACTAACGGGACTATTTAGTATCATTCATATTGCAATTCCTGATCTTGGCCATAGCCCAGATCATGCTGTTAATACCGCTGTGCAAACTGAGTATCAATATCAGGTGAGTTAAACTTTGATTTTAGCTGAAAATGTGTTGCTGGAACAGCGCAGCAGGTCAGGCAGCATCCAGGGAACAGGAGAATCGACATTTTGGGCATAAGCCCTTCTTCCTGAAGAAGGGCTTATGCCCGAAACGTCGATTCTCCTGTTCCCTGGATGCTGCCTGACCTGCTGCGCTGTTCCAGCAACACATTTTCAGCTCTGATCTCCAGCATCTGCAGACCTCACTTTCTCCCTAAACTTTGATTTTATTCAACCCAACATCTAAATGCAGACTATAAAAAAGGTTATAACTATAAAAACATTGAAATCAGCATAAACACATTAGAATGGATAAATTGGATAAAGACAATTTGACATTATACAATACAAACTATATAATACTACCATTCATTTAAACTTATTTCACTAAATGAAATGCAAATGTGTAACAGTACGAATCAAGTCCTTTTGATAAGAATTGTTACCTTTTCAGGGAATCTTCTTTGTTAAATACATAGCAGCTTACAAGAAATGAAATCTTTGCAGCGTGCAGCACCAAACAAAACTTCACATCCGAGTTTCCCTGCATCCTGTTTCTGCTCAAACTTAGATTGTAAACTAGTTCAATTTATAGCCTAAATGCTATTGCTTTCTAGTCCTGAAGGGATGACAGATCTGGCTTGTTCTGAAGGCAGAATCAATAAGTCATTGTTGAAGAGTATTGTGTATTATTGAAAATAATTTCAGCTGAAATCACCTAAAAGACTAGAAGTCCTGCTATGTCTCTGGAGAAACAGAAGTCAGATGATTCATGTTTAAGACCTTTCCTCAGGTCTTGCAGATATTACAGATGAACAGCATTTAAGCTACCGAGGTTAACCTGTGACATAACTGAAAGGAATGTCAATACAAAATAATTGTGCTTGGTTTAAAGACCCTTCTTGGGCAAACATGCTTATAGGAAACATCAGAATAACATTTATGTTTGCAAAAGTATGAACAATATTTTGAAAGAACTGGCAGCTCTCCCAGTTCATCATTCTGTTAATACAACAAGTAAGAGCTTATTGAAAAGCTATCCAATAGATACAATTATTCTCTGTTATGCAATAGCAAACCTCTGACCTTTCAGGTATGCTCCTTTTTACAAAGAGCAGCAAGGAATTCAAAGAGGAGATAAAAAGACAATAAGAGTGTATTAGATTATATTAATTTGCAGAATATGCTTCAATTGCAAAATATGGTTCAATGCATTGAGATCAATGAAAATCTCAGATCTAGCAATATTAAATCTGTCAATATAAAGCAATAGAAATAATTGTTTAAGAGTTCCATTTAAAATTGTCCTTTCGCAATCTGTTATGATTAGCTGAGTAGATAATATTCAGAGGCAAGAACACCACCATCTAAGCAAGGAGTTTTGGTTTCAAGTTCGACTTAAGACTTATTTGTTAAAATGCTGTTGATGAGATTCAACCCTAACCCAACACAATCAGCATTCTTACCCCACAATTCCCTGAAGAGAAAAACAATATACCAAACAGATAATAGCATTAAAATCATCACAACTCTTCTTTCAATTATCTCATGTGAAACTGAAACAAATTAGAAATTTGATTGATAAGTAGATCACTTATAGTTCAATTTTTTTTATCTAGGCTTGTGTCAAGAGGTTGAGCATCCCAATTAAACTGTTTAATTTTGAAACATTATTCAGTAATGAACAGTAAGTTTGCATTTGTTTTTTTTTAATGCAAACATATGTTTTAATTGCATTTACAATTACAGGATATATTCCAAAGCTAAAACTTGTAACATTGTAGACTCAATGAGTTTAAAGGCAGCAAGTTTCAATCAAACTGGGTCTAAACTGACCGAAATGTCTACCACACTTGCGACAATAGAAATGTAGTAGAAGCACCGAACTGATAATTCAATATTATTTACCGACCTGAATTCAATATGGTCTGCCCTTAGTACAAATACATTCAGAGCACAGTCAATTAAGGTAATCCTGATACAAATTGAATGTGACCTCCACAGGTCTGCATTGTGAACAAAATACAGACAATCTTTAACTCAAAATGAATCGGTTCTTTGTTTTAACACGTATGACTGTTTATATTAATTGAGCATCCAATCATGAATGTTGTATTTATGATCTCAAAGCACATCTCACAGCTTGTCAATTTTCAGTAAGTGCTTCAGTTCAGTAATAATGAGTGAAGCAGTATTGTTTTGTAGAATACACGCAGCAAATGTTTCAGGCTATTAGCAATTAAATCTAGCCAATTGTTCATTCCTCCAAAGCATATGATGCCTTGTTTGGAGATCAATGCTACTGAGAAAAGGTCTGAGCAATTAATTGTTTTGACTGTCCTGTTCAACTGCTAAGCACAGTTTGAATAAGATGAATAGAAACTTGAATTTCTTTTACACCATTTGCATTAATTGCTACCTCTTTGAGAATCCTGTTTACTTAAATACGTCCTCAGTATGTACAATGAATTGAAACTGATCAGCATCAGGGATTTTGATAAATCTCCATGCCACTTGTGTTTGAAGACATTTTTCAGCCCCAACCATATAGTCATCACACATATGCTTCCTTACCATCCAAAATTTATTCTACTTTGTCTCTTCAAATGTATGTTGATCACTTTTTCCCATGGTTTCGTGTTTCACGTTTGTCAACTGTAAGGTCTTAGTTGTAATGTTAAACTGTGAAATTGGTTAGTTGCCTATCGTTCCACTGCCCCATCAATTGTTAACATTTCCTGCTGTGTTAAAAACTCCTGGATCTCATGCTCATTGATTTCCTATGAGTCCAGTTTAAATGATTTCTTCTTAGTTCTGGTGGATTTTCAGCAGAGCCATTGTTAATTGTTTGATGAAATTCATTATTTTAATGATTTTCACTGTAGCTAACATGGTGTATCGGCATTTTCATGTTTGTATGTCGTTTGATGATTGATGGATGTCTGTTTCATCTAGCTGACAATGTATTGTTTTGAGACTTCATTAATTCTAATTAAGGTGTTACTTATTGTGTAGACCACATGTATAAGTTCTGAGACTCCATCTTAATTTATAATTCAGGTGAATCACTTATTTCGCAGTGTTAATTTGTTTTTTGTTTGTTTTTCTGTGCTAATTATTCCAAGTAGAAAATTTTAAGTTGACCAGACTTTTTGTTCATGAACAAATTTTGACTTCAACCTACAATTTGTGAGATAATTTGTCTCACTCTAATATCATCAGCTCCTGCAAAGTGGAAAGTTGCTGTCAAAATAGACTGGGTTGTTTCATTGTTGATCATATTTTTGACTGTCTATCCCAACCTTTCCACAGAGCTACTGGATTAAACAAAATGAAGGCTGGAAGCAAAACCAAAATTGCTGGAAAAACTCCACAGGTCTGGCAGCATCTGTGGAGAGCAAACAGAGTTAATGCTTTGGGGTCAGTGACTCTTCTTCAGAATGTTAACTTTGCTTTCTCTCCACAGATGCTGCCAAACCTACTGAGTTATCCCGGCAATTTCTGTTTTTATTTCTGATTTTCCAGCATCTGTGGTTATTTCAGTTTTTTTGTTGAGGGCTCGAAGTAGATTGTCTGAATTCCCAAATCCTTGTACAGAGGACCTCGATTATCTGGCATTCAATTAACCAAATTTCGGATTATCTGAACAAGATTACAATGTATCGATGATTGGCTAACTATGTTATTCAGCTCTCAATTAACCAAACGAAATGCCCATGTCCTTCGGATAATCGAGGTTCCTCTGTATATCTTGTGATTTCTGAACTAAATCTAACTAGTACAGAGCTCACCTGCTATGTCCTGCCTTGGAAGTATCATTATGTTTATCACAGTCATATGTATTATACTAGATATGCAATGACTTGTTTAAGAAAACTATGGCAGTAGCCTATTACTAGAATGTGCTTTGTCGATCCAGTGTGAATCACTTATGGGACACTGGTGTCACTGACTGAGCCAGGATTTATTTCCCATCTCAGATAGCCCTGGAGAAGGTGGGCATGAGCTACTTTTATGAACTCATGCAGGAAAACCCACAATGCTAGGAGGAAGGCAATTCCAGGATTTTTGCCCAGCCACATTGAAGAATGGCAATACAGTTCCATGTCAGGATGATGAGTTGTTTGGAGGGGAGCTTACAGGTGGTGGTATTCCCATAAATCCACTGTCTGTATCTTTCTAGATGATAGCTGCCATGGGTTTGGAAGGTACTGGCGAAGAAACTTCAATGAATTTTTACAGTGTGTCTTGTAAATGGGATGCATGACTGCTACTGGGGTTTCTTTTATTCATTCACAGGCTTGGGGCATCATTGGCTAGGTCAGCATTTACAACCCATCTCTACTTTCCCAGCGGGCATTTAAGAGTCAACTACATTGTTATGGGTCTGGGCTCCCATGTAAGCCAGGCTTACCTTTCCTGAAGGACATTAGTGAACCAGAAGGGTTTTTCCAACAATCAGCAATGGATTCACGGTCATCATTGCACTCAATATTCCGATTTTTATTGAATTCAGATTCCATCATCTGCCATGCAGGTTTTGAGCCCAGGCCCCCAGAATGTTACCTGGGTCTCTAGGTTCACAGTTGCACAATAATACCATAATCTCTTCAATGTCAGTGAAGAGGAAGTGAATATTTGTGTATGTGCTGTCAATCAAACAGGCTACTTTCTCCTGCATGGCCTCGAGCTTCTTAAGTGTTGTTGGAGATGCATTCATCCAAACCAATGGGAAGTCTTCCATCACAGTCTTGATGTTTGCCTTGGAGATGGTTGACAGGTTTTGAGGAGTCAGGAATAAATTATTTGCTGCAGAATTCCTAGACTCTGACCTGCTGTTATAGATACAACATTTGTATGGCTCATCTAGTTACTGGTTTTCCTCACTTTGTGTATGTAACTTGCTGGAATTCAAGGAGCAAATTTTACTTAATCCGATCCACATACAGCAGGCAGACTAGTATTGATTGGGGAGCCATTTGTAATTAAAGCAGACTTTGCTGTGTTCTTTTATAATGTGCCATTAGTGTCCTACTGTTGGATTCCCAGCTGAACAGAAAGGACAGCTGTCCTGACATGGCAAATCTGTCAAAGCAAGGATGACGAATTGAAGGGATCCTTGTGATGAACAAAGAGCCTAAATTGCACATTGATACTTGAACAGCTCCAGGCTTGGAGGGATCATTTGAAGGTTGCTCCTCATCTCCCAAAACTCCTATATCTTGGGTTTTTACCTTGAGTTTCTTCAGGACCTAGGCTCTTTGGAAATAGGTTGATATTAACAAAAGATAGGAAAAGGCCAGTTTTTCAGCCTCAACAGTACATATCTAGGATTTTTGAAATGAATGCTAACATTGTATTTGCCCTCCTAACTTCTAACTGAACCTACATGTTAACCTAAGAGAATCCTGAAGTAGGACTCTTAAGTCCCTTTGTGCTTCAGATTTCTGAAGGTCTTCCCTTATTAGAAGCTAGTCTATACCTCTATTCTTCCTATGAAAATACATAACCTCACACTTTCCCACAATGTATTCCATCTGCCACTTCTTTGCCCAAACTCCGAGCCCATCTAAATCCTTCTGCAGCCTTTCCACTTCCTCGACACCATCTATCTTTGTGAGACAGCTCTTACAGATTCATAAAGTTGAAAGAATCTGTAATTGCTAAGTATATCGAGCTTCTAGCCCATCCTTACTTCCTTGCTTCTTACTTGGTGTGACTATGTGAATCCTTTAACAAGGTTATGTTGCTCTTGGGTTTTTTCAGAGATGTTGTAAAATAGACTCTGGAACGTCTAAGCTTAGAAGGGTTTTAGGGCCAATTTGATAATTGCTAACAGATACTGCCTCAGGAAATAGACTTTCAAGTAAAAAAAACACTTGTGCAATGAAAAGGGAATGGCCAGTTCTCCCAGCTCAACTTCACTCTGGTTTGATTTGGTTTTAGCACAGTAATGTTTGAAGCTGCTGGATCCAAAGAAGCAGGTCATAGAGTCATAGAGATGTGCAACACAGAAACAAACCCTTCGATCCAACCTGTCCATGCCGACCAGATATCCCAACCCAACCTAGTCCCGCCTGCCAGCACCTGGCCCATCTCCCTCTAAACCCTTCCTATTCATGTACCCATCCAGATGCATTTTAGATGTTGCAATTGTACTAGCCTCCGCCACTTCCTCTGGCAGCTCATTTCATACATGCACCAGCCTCTGAGTTAAAACTGTAAACCCTTAGGTCTCTTTTCCCTTAGGTCTCTTTTACAATTTTCCCCTCTCGCCCTAAAGGTCCATGCTGGTCCTCTCTTTCTGACATCTCTCCGTAAGATCCTCTGTTTGATTTTACCTTTTGTGCCAAGGAGTATCTTATGGGGATTGTTGCAAGTATTTGGAACAACATCATTAAGTTGGTATATTCTGTTGGTTTTTTGGATAGGTTAAGTTATTCTGTTCTCTTTTGTTTGTGTTTCATTCGCTAATTAAATTTGAATTTAAATTGAATTTGAATTGAATTTATTGTCACGTGTGCAAAGGCACAGTGAACAGCTTTGTCTTGTGAGTAATACAGGCAGATCACAGAGTTAAGTAGCATAGATAGTAAATAATAGGTAAATAGGGGCAAAAACAAAAACACAGGTACAGGTGAATGTTAAGAGTTTGTGAGTCCATTGAGTATTCTAACAACCGTAGGGTAGAAACTGTTACAAAATTGGCTGGTGCGTGTGTTCAGGCTTCTGTACCTTATCCCTAATGGTAGAGGTTGTGGAAAAGCATTGCCAGGGTGGGATGGATCTTTGAGAATGCTGGCAGCCTTTCTTTTGTAAATAAATTCTGGTTTATTTGAAACTAAGTGATTTGATCAGCAGCATCTCTCCTGGAATATCCACTTACACCTGCTTAAAACAACTGGCAAAGTTAGGGCCTGGGACACTTACTTGAAATGTTTTGAGGGGGTCTGGCCTGGTCCATAACACTTGGTCTGAAGTGAAAGCGTTCACCATTAAGAACTGTTGATGCTTCCATGAGTTTCCCTCCATGCTGGCTGCTTCACTGCCTTGCTATAGCTACTCATAAACTGAATGATCAGCTCTTAAATTGGAGAACCTTTAAACTTGTAAATGGAAATTTCTTCTATGTTTGCTGAAATTGTCCTATGCAGCTAAATCAAATTCTAATCTGCATTTCTGCTCACTATGTTGCATTTGCTTTTGGGATTCGCACCAGTGGCAGTATAAGGTTAGGGAAATTTTCTGTCACTTACTGAATCTTAAAAAGAAGAAGGTC
The DNA here is from genome assembly GCF_004010195.1 of Chiloscyllium plagiosum. Classification (NCBI taxonomy): domain Eukaryota; kingdom Metazoa; phylum Chordata; class Chondrichthyes; order Orectolobiformes; family Hemiscylliidae; genus Chiloscyllium; species Chiloscyllium plagiosum. Next base: position 32,090,678 of record NC_057728.1, on the reverse strand, counting down.
TTACCTTAAACAAGCTGTAACTTATTAAAAGATGATAATCAAGTACAAGTTAGATTAATGAAAAAAACATTGCTGTTACTCAGACTCTGGGGAGGCCCATGGTTATAAGTTTACACTTTGTGACATCCCTATTCCCACCCACGCCAGACAACAGACTGGCTGGAGCTCAATGCAGTGTCTATCATTATTCCTTTCAAAACCATTACCATCTGTAACACCTTTTTATGAAGCAATAGGGGAGTTGATGTTATTGTTGGACTGTTAATCCAGAGACCCAGGTAATATGCTGGGAACTAGCATCCAAATCCATCCATGGCAGATGCGATATTTGAATTCAGTTTTTAAAAATCAGGAATTAAGGATCTAAAGCTGACCACAAAACCATTGTTGATTATTGGAAAACCCAGCTAGTTCACTAATATTCTTTAGGGAGGGAAATTGCCATTCTTGCCTAGTCTGTCCCACATGTGATTCCAGACCCAGAGCAATGTGGCTGACTCTTAACTTCCGTCTGGGCAATTACAGATGGGCAATAAACACTGACCTAGCTCACAATGCCCTCATCCCGTGAATGAATTGCGGGAAGAAAAAGGAGGGGACTAATTTTGCTCCTGGGAATGTTAATGTTGCTGGTGCCATTGCTTGCGTTCTTCATCAGAAGTGCGAAGTGGAGAGGCATATGCTAGTCCCGTGTCCTAGTGATGTCTGACAGCACGGTACATCAGCAATTGGAAATCCCATGGCAAAGAGTGACTTGCAGAAAATATACTGTGCGCAGCAGTCTCTCACCTAGAGAGGGTTTGCAGCTGTATAGTTTCACTGCATGAATGTTCCCCAGCCTGTCAATTGCATCAAAGTAGATCTCCACTGTGCTTTCAACTTATTGACCCCAGTGAATATTACACAGGTGAGGTAACCACCTTTTTAAAACAGAATGTTGAGCTAATTTCTATTTTGTATGTTTCAATGACTGACCCAATAATTGGACTGGTGTGCCAAGTTTGCCTGCAAATCAGCAAACCCAGAGGTGTGAGGGATCATATCAGATTTGGCATTTAATCCCTGCATTTAAAATTCTGCTACTATTTCGCTATGTTGGAGACTCATATGAGCAGCGTGGTACTTTCTCTGCTGCTTTAATTCACCATGGTAAATACAATGATATAGTGCATGCTGTCAGCATTTCTGATGCAGAAATATTCTTCATGTAACTTCAGGAAGATTAATTTCTGCATACTTGTAGGGACCATTATCTTAATCCTTGTGGACAATTTCTCTACCACAATCAATTCTTCATGTCAGTTCCAATATTCACAGACATATAGAGAAGAGTTATGTTTTACATCTGGCTATCCTTCCATAAATCACTGATTTTTAAGCATCAGGCTTTCCTTTAGACTTCACTAATTCTGTGAACCAATTTAGTTATGCTTCAAGATCGCTTTTTTGTTTTAGGACTCTGTCTTCTTTTTGTCCACTGTATATAGCATTCATTACAACTTACTACCCTGTCCATGAGCTTACTTCTGGTGAGTCTTACCAATAAAATGCACCTCTGCAGTCTACTCATTAGCTTTTGAATTCTCAATAACTCATTGTTTGATAACTATTGACAATAACGACTAATTACACAACACTTTGTAAATATGCTAGTTCAAGCTTTCACAAGAAATATGACCACTGATAATTCAGAATTTCAGTGTACCTGGTCTCTGCTGAAGGGATGGAAAGCATGGATAGCTTTTAATCATCTGCTTTTATTGTTTCTGCTCCTGGCCCTGCTTTAGATGATTACCAGAAATTTAATGGACTTAAGGACAACAGCAGGATGGTTTGCCAATGCACAGTCCCGCAGTGTTGGCTATGCCTGTTTCTCAAAGCTGCTTGACTCTTTTGTCTTGTTCAAAGCAAGGCAAACATTGTAAACACATTCAATATAAATTTGGTAGAATAATTCACAATATTTAAGAATCATATCAGAGTAGTGAGGGCTGTAGGTGTACCATATGTTTGACAGTTGCCACCATTTCAAGCTTCTGTTTCAGTCCTTGGTCAGTCAGAGCATTACTAATAAATGTGAGCTGACTCCCTTCATGCTAATACTTTGTAGTTTGCACATCTCCCGCCCAATTTTTAACTGCCAGATGAAAGCAGGTCAAAGCATGCAATAGGCCACATAGTTGGGCAGAGAGGCTGCTTGGCAATAATGGCTGATATGTTGGTGGGACTTGCCAACCCAGCCATTAACATTTGATGACAAGAGTCTGCCATGAAGGACTAGGGAACAAATCCTGCCTGAAGGCATGCACCCTTAGTCATGGATGCCAGACTGGGAAGAGAGTGGGAGGCCAGATCTGCATTTTGTGGCTTCTGAAGATATATTCCTCTCTTCTTGCTGAACAAAGAATTTTCTAAAAAGCTACAATAAATGCATCTTCCTCCTTCAAAAAGTAGAAGAAAGAAATTCTGAGCATAAAATAGCAAGTAATATTAGAATTTTCAATAAGAGGATCATAGTGTGTGTATATAAGGATTAAAGAAGCCAAAGTGAACATAATCCCCTTTGATAAAAGCAAATTACTGCGGATGCTGGAATCTGAAACCAAAAGAGAAAATGCTGGAAAATCTCAGCAGGTATGGCAGCATCTGTAAGGAGAGAAAAGAGCTGACGTTTCGAGTCTAACTGACCCTTTGTCAAAGCTGACAAAGGATCAGTTAGACTCGAAACGTCAGCTCTTTTCTCTCCTTACAGATGCTGCTAGACCTGCTGAGATTTTCCAGCATTTTCTCTTTTGGTTTCATAATCCCCTTTGAGATTGAAGCTGGGAAAATCATAATAGGGAACAAGAAAATGGCAGAAGAATTGTATGAATATTTTTGCATCAGACTCATGGTAGCATTGTAAACATAATAAATAATCAAGGGACAAAGTGGGAAGAGGAAATAAATGCAATAGCTATCACTGGAGTTGAAGTTTTTTATTTGTTCACTCAGAGGTATGGGCATCACTGGCTGGTTCAGTATATATTGTCATTGCCTGGAGTTGTAGGATTGTGACCCAGTGACATAAAAGTAACAGCAATGTATTTCCAAGTCAGGATGGAGAATGGCTTGGAGGGAAACTTGCAGGTGGTGATATTCCATGTACCATGTTGCTCTTGTGCTTTTAGATGGAAGTGGCAATGGGTTTGGAAGGACTCTGGGTGAATTTCTGCAGTTCATTCTGTAGATCATACATATCGCCGCGCCTAAGTATTGCTGGTGAAGGGAGTGGGTGTGCTGCCAATCAAGCAGGATGCTTTGTCCTGGTAGTGTCAAGCTTCTTGAGTGTTTTTGGAGCTGTACTCATCCAGGCAAGTCGAGGTCTTCCATCACATTCATGATTTGTGCCTTGTCGATGGCAGAAAGGTTTTGCAGAGTCAGGAGATGAGTTACTCACTGCAGTATTCCTAACTTCTGATCTTATCTTGTAGCCACTGTATTTATATGGCTAGTTCAATTGAGTCTCTGGTCAATGGTAACCCCCAGAATGTTGACACTAGGGCATTTAGGGATGGTAATGCCATTTAATGCCAAGGGATGATGGTCAGATTGTCTCTTATTGGAGATGGTCATTGCATGACATTACTAAGCACAGATGTTATTTACCACTTCAGTCCAGTCTAGTGTTAGGAAAACTAATGGATCTAAAGCACCTGATGGATTGCATTGTATGATAATATAAGAAGTATCTGCAGAGACAGTGGATGCACTCGGAGTGATCTTCCAAGAATCATTAGGTTTTTTAAAAGTCCTACAGGATTGGAAAGCTGTTATTGTAATGGGGAAGGAAACTAAAAACAGGTAACTAGAGGAAACTTAGTTTACATCTACCATTGGGAAAATGTTGTAGACTGTTGTAAAAGATGTAACGTAGAACATTTAGAAAAGAATAATATAATCAAGCAGAGTCAGTGAGGCTTTGTGAATTGAGAATCATGTCTGAAACCATGTCTCGGAATTCTTTGAAGAGGTAACAAGCGGTATCGACAAAGGATATCAGTAGATATTTTATATACTCCTTAATAACATAAAAATGCATGATGTTCCGGGGGTGTAGGTGGAGGGGGTTATAGTGCCTTTATCATAGGTAGAGAAGTGGCTAACTAATAGAAGACAGTACTGGGACAAGGGGAACACACAGTGTTGAGAGCTGTAGTCCACGTGCCTTGATCTGTGCAATGACATGGCAATGTGAGTGTAAGGTTGAAGGGAGAAGATGGTGGTGCTCACCCTTGCAGAACAGAGGAGAACATGAACCTTCTTCCTTTCTTGCTAGGTATTTCTACTGGGTATTAACCCAGTACACTGTCCTAGCACAGGCAGGCTGAGTCTACTGGTGAGGATTTCTTTGCTCATCAGCAGGAGAAAGGATGGACTTGCTCTGCATTAGCACTCCTGGTTGTTGGAGCCAGATGGGGACATTCCTTTATGGGTCGTTTCCCTGGTCATACTGGTGGGTCATGCTGAAGTGAAGGTCAGTTGCTGACTTACTGCATCTGAAGTGCCATGGACTTGGGATTAAACTATGGTGCCAGTATTGTGAATGTTGTAAAGTGCTGGCAGCAAGGAAATGTGCCACTATTCTTGAGAGTGTCCTGTACAGAAGAGGCCCGTTGCTTTCTTAACGAGATAAAGAGCAACAGAATGCATGAAAATGTTGACATGGGACACAGAGGACCAGATGGCATGAATCTCACCCAAAAATACACTCATCCAAAATATGGGAAATTCCAGCCCAAAACATTTGGATAGACAATAAAGTGCCGTCACTGTTACAGGAAACATGATGGTTAGTTTTACGCTTTGCAAGCTTTGCAACAATGTGATAATGGAGAAAGTGAGGGCTGCAGATGCTGGAGATCAGAATCAAAAAGTGTTGGACTGGAAAGACACAGCAGGTCAGACAACATCCAACCGACTGTGCTTTTCCAGCACCACACGTTTCGACAGCAATGTGATGATGACCAATTAATCTAATATTGACTGAGGCATAAATGATTTACTGGAATATTGAGAACTCCCTTGCTCTTCTTTGCAATCATGCCATGGGATCATTTGGATCCACTAGAGCAGATTGGTCTGAGTGTTTGGCTCTGGAGGGGGGGTGGGATAAAGGCTGTGTTAGGGAGGGTGAAGTTAAGTGTCTCATCTAAAAGATAGCATCTCCAGCAATGTAGCGCTGGAGTATGAAAATGTTAGCTTTGCGGGAATCTGAGGGTGGGTGTTGGAACTATGTGGAAAGATAACTCCCTCCCTGACAGCACTGTGCCACATGACTGCTGCAGTTGAAGAAAGCAGTTCACCTCTTTCTCAAAGGGGGTTAGGCTGCACAACAAACACTGGCCTTGCTCGGGATACCTAGATTACATTAATAATTTTTTAAAAAATGACGATTGCAAGCAGCAGGAACTGAAAACAATTCAGAAATTGAGGTTGCAAATGTCCAAAACTAAATCTCAGTTTTCCAACAAGAGAATATTCCATTGCAGATGTTAAAATCGACGCATCTCAAAGCTACACTAATCTTATATAAAATCTCATTTTATGATCTGTAGTTGATGTATTAGCTCCAATGTAATCAGAGTTCCAATTTTTTTTTAAGCATCACACCCTTCCCTAGAGTCCCCATCGGAACATGCAACCCTCTGCATCCTCCACTCCAACACCAACCTCAACCTCACCATCAAACCTGCTGACAAGGCCAGAGACCCGGGTTCAATTCCCGCCTCAGGCGACTGACTGTGTGGACTTTGCACGTTCTCCCCGTGTCTGCGTGGGTTTCCTCTGGGTGCTCCGGTTTCCTCCCACAGTCCAAAGATGTGCAGGTCAGGTGAATTGGCCATGCTAAATTGCCCGTAGTGTTAGGTAAGGAGTATGGGTGGGTTGCGCTTCGGCGGGTCAGTGTGGACTTGTTGGGCCGAAGGGCCTGTTTCCACACTGTAAGTAATCTAATCTAATCTAAAAAAAAAATTACACTCATGGCCCACCTCTCATCACCAAATCATCATCTCCCAGACTTTCAACAACCTCATCACCTCTGTAGATCTCCCATCCATAGATGCCAACCTGATAGAACCAGGTGGTGCAGAATTGAGGAGCTATCTCCTCCCTAAAATCCATAAACCTGACTCTATCTGTCTCTACCTGCTCCTGTCCCAGTCAACTCATCTCCTCTTATCTCAACCGTCCTCTCCTCTTTGGTCCAGGAGCCCCCACCACCTACATTTGGGACACAACCCACACCCTTCAACTGCTCCATGACTTTCAATTCCCCGGCCCCCAAGACATCACCTTCATGATGGACATCCAGTCTCCAAACCTGTAACCCCCTGAGGAGGGCTGAAAAGCCCTCCAATACTTCTTCTCCCACAGACGCAGCCAGTCCACCTCCACCGACGTGCTCTCTCCCTTGAATGAGCTAGTCCACACCTTTAACAAGTTTTTCCTTTGACTGCTCCCACTTCCTACAAACCAAAGGTGTGGCTATGGGAATCCGCATGGGCCCCATCTATGTCGTTCTCTTCATAGGGTATGTGGAACAATCCATCTTTCATAGTTACACCGGCACCACCCCCCACAATTCCCTTCATTACATTGATGACTGTATTGGTGCGGCCTCATGCTTCCACGAGGAGACTGAAAAGAAATTAGGCCATTCAGCCCATCGAGCCAGCTCTGCCATTTAATCATGGCTGATATGTTTCTCAACCCCATTCTCTCCCTTTCTCCTGTTGCCCATGATACTCAAGAACCTATCTAGCTCAGTCTTAAGTATACTCAATGATCTGGCCTCCACAGCCTTCTGTGGCAATGAATTCCACAGATTCACCACTCTGGCTGAAAATGTTTCTCCTTATCTCTTTCTGAAAGGCCTTCCCTTTCCTCTAAGGCTATGCCCTCAGCTACTCGTCTCTTCTACCAATGGAAACATCTTCCCAACATCTACTCTGTCCAGGCCATTCAGTTTCAATTAGATCACCCCCTCAGCTTTTTAAACTTCATGGAGCATAAACCCAGAGTCCTCAAACATTCCTCATACATTAAGCTTTTCATTCCTGGGACCATTCTCATGAACCTCCTCTGAACACCCTCCAGGGCCAGTGCATCCGTATGGGACCCAAAACTGCACACAATACTCCAAATGTGGTCTGACCAGAGTTTTATTGAGCCTCAGAAGTACATCCCTGCTTTTATATTCAAGTCCTCTCAAAATAAATGCCATCATTGCATTTTTCTTTCTATCTACTGACTCCACCTGCAAGTTTACTTTGAAACAGTCCTGGCCTAGAATGCTAAAGACTCTTTGCACTTCAGACTTCGGAATTTTCTCCCCATTTAAAAAATAGTCCATTCCTCTATTCTTCCTACCAAAGTGCATGTCCTCACACTTTCTCATGTTGAACTCCATCTGCCACTTCTTTTCCCACTCTCCTATCCTGTCCAAATCCTTCTGCAGCCTCTCAACCTCCTCAATGCTACCTGTCTCTCTACCTATCTTTGTATCATCTGCAAATTTAGCCAGAATGCCTTCAGTTCCTTCATTTCGATTGCAAATGTGTAAATTGTAAAGTTGTGGTCCCAACACTGAGCCTTGTGGAACACCACTTGTCACCGGCTGCTATTCTGAGACAGACCTTTTTATCCCCACTCTCTGCTCTCTACCAGACAGCCAAGCTTCTATCCATGCTAGCAGTTTGCCTCTAACATCACGGGTCAAGATTAGAGTGGTGCTGGAAAAGCACAGCAGATCAGGCAGCATCCAAGGAGCAGGAAAATTGACATTTCGGGCAAAAACCATTCATCAGGAATCCTTTCCTGCTCCTCAGATGCTGCTTGACGTGCTGTGCTTTCCCAGCACCACTCTAATCTTGACTCTAATTTCCAGCATCTGCAGTATCCACTTCTGTCTAATGCCATGGGCCTTTATCTTCCTCAGTAGCCTCCTGTACAGCACCTTGTCAAAGGCCTTCTTGAAGTCCAGGTCGAACACATCCATTGGCTCTCCTTGGCGTTACCTGCTATTACTTCCTCAATTCTCGAAGATTTGTAAGGCATGACCTCCTCTTGATGAAACCAGGCTGACTTTGACCTACTTTACCATACACTAGCAAGTATTCAGAAATCTTATCCTTCACAATGGATTCCAGGATCTTACCCATGACCGAGGTTAGACTAATTGGTCTGTAATTTTCCGTCTTTGGCTTTACTCCCTTTTTAAACAGGGATATCATGTTAGTGATTTTCCAGTCCTCTGGGACCCTCCCTGATTCTAGCGATTCCTGAAAGATCACCACTAACACCTCTGCTCTCTTCAGCTCTCCGCTGTCTCTTCCTTTGAACTCTGGGGTGTAGTTCATCTGTCCCAGGTTATTTATTCACCTTCAGGTTATTCAGTTTTTCTAGCACCTTCTCCTTGGTGGTGGCCACTGCACTCAGCTTTGCCCCCTCACTCTCTTGAATTATTGCGATATTACTCGTGTCTTCCACTGTGAAGGCACAAAATAATTATTCAGTTCCTCAACCATTTCCTTGTACCCCACTACTGTCTGTCCAGTGTCATTTTCCAGTGGTCCAATATCCACTTTTGCCTCTCTTTTGCCTTTTATATGTCTCAAGAAACTCTTAGTGTCTTCCTTCATATTACTGGCTAGCTTACCCTCATATTTAATCTTTTCCCTCCTTTTTTTTGTTGGTCTTTGTACTTCACCACTGCACTTCACCACACTATATGCTTTCTCTTCTGCTTTTATACTGTCCCTGACTTCTCTGGTCAACCGTGGTTGCCTCATCCTCCCTGTACCATGCTTCTATTTCCTCGGGATGAATCTCTGCTGCATCTCCTGAACTGCTCCCAGAAACTCTTGCATTTTCTCCTCCATTTCCTGCATCTCAACCTTCAAATGCCTCCCCCACAACCACAATAAGGACAGAGTCCCCCTGGTCCTCACATACCACCCCACCAACCTCCAAATCCAATTTATCATACCCCGCTAGTTTTGCCACCTGCAGTCTGACCCCACCACCAAACAGATATTTCCTTCCACACCCATATCTGCTTTCCATAGGAGCCGTTCTGCCTGCGACTCCCTCGTCAGGACCACCCTCCCCTCCAACCTCTCCTCTACTCCCAGCACCTTTCGTTGTAACCACAGGAAGAGTCACACCTACCCCCTACACCTTCCTTCTCACCTTCGTTTTAGGCCCCAGACAATCATTCCAAATACAACAGAGATTCATCTGCATTTCTAACCTGGTTTATTGTATCCACTGCTCCCGATGTGGTGATCTCTACATTAGAGACCAAGCGCGGACTCTGGGACCAGTTCATTGAGCATCTATGCTCTGTAAGATCCAATCAGCACCACCTTCCAGTTGTCAGTCACTTCAACTCCTCCTCCCACTCCCTTGGTGACATGTCCATCCTGGGCCACCTTCACTGCCAAGATAAGGCCATAGACAAATTGGCCGAACAATACCTCATATTCTACCTTGGGACCTTACTGCCCAATGTAGAGTTTGCCAGCTTCAAAAGCTCCCCTTCCCCAACCTCATCCCATATCCAGCACTATCCCTCCTCCTCGCCTACCTGACCTTACCTGTCCATCTTCCTTTTCACCTATTCGCTCCACCCTTCCCATTGACCAGTCACAATAACCCCATACCTGCATCCACCTATCACCATCCCACCTACTTTCCCCAGGTCCCACCTCACTCTAATTATTTCTCAGCACCCTTCCCCCTCCCCATTCCTGATGAAGGGTCCCAACCCGAAACCTGACTTTCCTGCTCCTCCTGTGCTGCCTGACCTGCTGTGCCTTTCCAGCTCCACTTTTTATCTGACTTCCCTAGAGTTACCGGCAGGACAGCTGTACTATTTTACTTTGAATTATGTACAATTTTAAAATGATGCACATTCCTCATTACTCTCTAGTGACAGCTGCTGGAGAGGTGTGGGCATGGACTTGCACTGAGGACATGATCAGTCTGAACGTACAATCTCATCACAATTAGATTGTAAGGATCACAAAAGGAGTAATCTTATCCATCAAAAGAGATTTCATGAGGAACCCATAATCAAAAAAGGAGGCTTCACTGGAAGGACAATGATAGTACAAAATTTGGTCAGCAAAAAAATTAATTGTTAATTAAATTTTTTATAATGTAAATTACACATATAAATGTATGAATTATATTCTGAATTTTAAATGTAGTCATGTGATATTTTAATAATTTTTGTAAATTTTTTTTAAGAATTTATAGGGTATTGTTTTAGCAAACTCTTCAGAAATTAGTGAGACAAAAAGTAACAAGCTGTTTGGTCGTAGTGAGGAGAAGACATATTCTCAGAGCATGCACACACAAATGGTATGTGTACCAAAAATTGGCTTTATTACATATAAAAGGAATTGTTCCTTCTCAATCTGTCTGTGTACTTCAATTACCGAGACCTAATTGAGTGAATCTGTGTGCCACAATTGATTTGATTACTCAGCCTGGATTCCAGCACTGGGACGGAGCTCAAGCAAGACTTCAGCAGACAATGAAGTTCATGGAACATGGGGAAATGGCTATAGCACACACCAAGCTGAGTGAGCCATAGAGGAAAGGAAAGAACACAAATATTAAACCATGTCAAGCGTACAGAAATGAATGCATCATAAAATGAACTGAATGAGTTATAAGCAATTCGCGTTGACCTGAGCCATAAGAAAATTGATGTAACACAAAGTTAAGAGGCTTAAACACACAAAAGTAAATGTAATGCATGCTGAGCAGAGGCATAAAGCAGTGGGAACAACATACTGGGGGAAGTAGGCTTTAATAAATGACAGGCACACACCTAAGTGACTGAGGCATGTTAAAATACCATAGACAATGAACTGTGTAAATCTTATAAAAATGAGATGAAAACTCTCAATTGAAATCTCTTGTGAGACTGCCACTTCATTGAGAAATCTTAATGGAAATCTATGATAATGGAAGTTACTGCGATGAGGATTGCAATGGAATTTCTATATTAAAAACATGACCAAGATTAGTTTAGCTTGTTTTTTTTTAAATGTCATGAATTTAAGTTGTTCTTCACTGCAAAGCTACCAAGAATTACAAGAAAACTAATAATTCCCATTACAAATAAGCCATGATATAACTGGATAAAGGAATGGGCTTAAGAATTTCAATGGCCTATCCCTGTTCCAGTGAGAAACATTAAATTAATGGGAGGTGTTTCTTTTCCCCTAGGATGGGGGATTTCAAGACTAGGGGCTTATCTTTAAGCTGAGAAGAGAGAGATTGAAAAGAGACATGAGGGCCAAATACTTGACAGAGGGTGGTTTGTGTGTGGAATGAACTTCCTGGATGTGGATACAATTACAACATTTAGAAGGCATTTGGAAAGGTTTGGAGGGATAAGGGTTTAGATTAGAGTGGTGCTGGAAAAGCACAGCCAGTCAGGCAGCATCCGAGGAGCAGGAAAATCGACGTTTTGGGCAAAAGCCCAGTCCTGATGATGGACTTTTGCCCAAAACATCGATTTTCCTGCTTCCTGGATGCTGCCTGACCGGCTGTGCTTTTCCAGCACCACTCTAACCTGGACTCTGGTTTCCAGCATCTGCAGTCCTCACTTTTGCCTTGGAGGGATAAGGGCCAGGAGCAGGCAGGTGGGACCTCATTTAGTTTGGGATTATGTTGGGCATGGACTGGTTGGATCAAAAGCTCTGTTTCCATGCTGTATGACTCTATGACTCTGAGTATGGGGAGCAAATATTTGAATAGATGGACTAAATATCCACTTGTCTGCTGCTTGTCTGCCAGACAGATCAACAGCCCGGTGTGGCATCTAACTTTTAAACCCTTGAAAATTGAGCAGGTTCTACAAAGGATGGGCAATCTGCTCATCTAGGTTACAGTTCCAATGGTGAAGGTGAAATTTATCCTGAAGGAAAGGTGAGGAAAATGTTTCAATACAAATATGTTGGGCAGAATGGTCTGTTTGTCTGTTTTAATATTCTGAGTTAGTCCAAGTACTCTTTAATATGATTCTTCGTGTGTTTATCCAGTCTGCAGTTAAAGGAATACCAAAAGAGCAAGGCAAAAAATGGAATTTGGAAGTGTTTGAAGTTTGCATAATGAAGAATATTCTAAGAAATGCCCTCGCTGTTCTTTTCTTTTCCTGTTTTTTTCCTTTCTTTTTTTATATTACCCCCACACTATCACCTAATTGCAGTGGTGTTTATATTTTCCCCAGCCCCCATGCGTGTGTGTGCAGGTGTGAGACACAGTGAAAGACAACAGGTGTACAAATCTTGATTTATATTTCACCACCAGGAAGAAAGGAAAAGGGCAACGCTGAGTGATCAAACAGTGAAGGGAAGGGCAGGGGTGAAATCAAAATAGAGTTGGAGGGGGAAATAATGCACTCCACTCCCTGCGGGGCCCACCTCTCCCTCTCTGTTCTATTGGAGCAGTATAAATTAAGTTAGTCCGTGCTGTACATCTCTAAGATTCTAAGATAGTTAAATAGCATTTGCAGATGAGCATTACTTTTACTCAGAGCAATACACAACAGAAATCATCCAGAAGATGATGAGACTGGATTGGAATTTTCTTTTAGATTGCATTTGAGAAGTTAACTACTGAAGAACATATAGTTGGAGCGTTTTGAAAGATTGTTCCATGTGCACCCTACATCATTAGACAGCATGATACGTAGTTGTAAAAAATGAATAGGGAAAAGACAATATGAATATACGTTATCGAGGAACATAATGGGAGAATGATAGAAGTTTCCGTCTATATAAAAATTAACAAGGGCAGCTGTCAGTTCAATTCCAGGTGGAGACAGACTATTGGAGATAACAAGAAAATGGTGGAGAAACTGAATATTAATTTTGCCTCTGCCTTCATAGGAGGGGATACTGAAAATCTCCCAGAAAAATTAGGCAACCAGGGGACTCTGTAACGGAGGAACTACAAGAAATCAGTATTAGTAAAGAAGTAATATTTGAAAACTTTCCTGAATTCAGTGTTGCTAAATCACATGACCTTTGTCCCACAGTGTAGAGGTAATGGATATGAGGTGGTAATATTTCATAATTGTGACTGTAATTGGAAGATAAACTTAAATCCACTATTTAAGAAAAGAGGGAGTGTGGAGAACTACAGACTGGTTAGAATCACATCAGCAATAGTCATGAGAATATCAGAATTTATTCTAAAAAATGTAATAACTGGACGTTTAGAGACCAAAACCATACTTTCCAAACTTGTTGTAGACTTTGAGATATGACCTGTAAGATGGACAAAGGAGAGCTAGTGGATGTAGTGGATTTGGATTTTTAGAAGGCTCTTCATAATGTTCCAAACTAAAATTAGTCAACCTGGGATTGACAGGAATGTATTGACTGAGAATTGGTAAATAGACAGAAAGCAGAGAATAGGAATAAATATATCATTCTGAGAAGGCAGGCTTCCACTAATGGTGTATTGCAAGGATCAGAATGAGGTCCACAACTGTTCACAATCTATCAAAATGGTTTATATCTGGAAATAAATTGTACTTTGTCCACATGTGCTGATGCCACCAAACTAGGTGGGATTGTAAGTTATGAGCAGGGTGCAAAAATAGACAATAGACAATATGTGCAGGAGTAAGCCATTCTGCCCTTTGAGCCAGCACCACCACTCATTATGGTCATGGCTGATCATCATCAATCAGTATCCTGTTCCTGCCTTATCCCCATAACCCTTGATTCCACTATCCTTAACTGCTCTATCCATCTCTTTCTTGAAAGTATCGTGAGACTTGGCCTCCACAGCCTTCTGGGGCAGAGCATTCCATACACCCACCACTCACTGGGTAAAGAAGTTTCTCCTCAACTCTGTTCTAAGTGGCCTACCCCTTATTTTTAAACTGTGTCCTCTGGTTCGGGATTCACCCATCAACAGAAACATACTTCCTGCCTCCAGAGTGTCCAATCCTTTAATAATCTTATACATCTCAATCAGATCCCCTCTCAGCCTTCTAAACTCAAGCGTATACTAGCCCAGTCGCTCCAATCTTTCAACATAAGATAGTCCCGCCATTCCGGGAATTGACCTCGTGAACCTACGCTGCACTCCCTCAGTAGCCAGAATGTCTTTCCTCAAATTTAGAGACCAGAACTGCGCACTATATTCCAGGTGCGGTCTCACCAGGGCCCTGTACAGCTGCAGAAGGACCTCTTTGCTTCTAAACTCAATTCCTCTTGTTATGAAGGCCAGCATGCTATTAGCTTTCTTCACTACCTGGAGTACCTGCATGCTTGCTTTCATTGACTGGTGTACAAGAACACCCAGATCTCATTGTACTGCCCCTTTACCTAACTTGACTCCATTTAGATAGTAATCTGCATTCCTGTTCTTGCCACCAAAGTGGATAACCATACATTTATCCACATTAAACTGCATCTGCCATGCATCCGTCCACTCACCTAACCTGTCCAGGTCACCCTGTAATCTCCTAACATCCTCCTCACATTTCACCCTGCCACCCAGCTTAGTATCAGCAGCAAATTTGCTAATACTACTTTTAATACCTTCATCTATATCATTAATGTACATTGTAAAAAGCTGCGGTCCCAGCACTGATCCCTGCGGTACACCACTGGTCACCGACTGCCATTCCAAAGGGAGCTGTTTATCACTACTCTCTGTTTCCTGTCAGCCAACCAACTTTCAATCCAAGTCAGTATTTTGCCCGCAATACCATGTGCCCTAATGTTGCTCACTAACCTCCCATGTGTGACTTTATCAAAGGCTTTCTGAAAGTCTAGGTACATTACATCCACTGGATCTCCCTTGTCCATCTTCAGAGTTACATCCTCAAAAAATTCCAGAAGATTAGTCAAGCATGATTTCCTCTTCATAAATCCATGCTAGCTCTGACCTATCCTGTTACTGTTCTCCAGATGTGTCGTAATTTCGTCCTTTATAATTGACTCCAGAATTTTTCCCACCACTGAGGTCAGACTAACTGGTCTATAATTCTCTGTTTTCTCTCTCCCTCCTTTCTTAAAAAGTGGGACAACATTAGTCACCCTCCAATCTGCAGGAACTGATCCCGAATCTATAGAACATTGGAAAATGATCACCAATGCATCCACGATTTCTAGAGCCACCTCCTTCAGTACCCTGGGATATAGACCATCAGGTCCCGGGGATTTATCAGCCTTCAGACCTAACAGTCTCTCCAACACCAATTCCTGGCAAATATAAATTCCCTCCAGTTCAGGTCCTTCAGCCACTGTTACCTCAGGGAGATTGTTTGTGTTTTTCCCAGTGAAGACAGATCTAAAGTACCAATTCAACTCTTCTGCCATTTCTTTGTTCTTGTCGCTGTTATCCTCACTCCGGTCGGGGTTATCCTCACTCCAATCACTGGTATCCTCACTCACGTCGCTGGTCGCTAGTATTCTCACTCCGGTCACGGGTATCCTCACTCTGGTCACGGGTTTCCTCACTCTTGACACTGGTATCCTCACTCACGTCGCTGGTCGCTAGTATTCTCACTCCTATTGCTGGTATCCTCACTCCGGTCATTAGTCGCTGGTATCCTCACTCCTATTGCTGGTATCCTCACTCCGGTCGTTGGTCGCTGGTATCTGCACTTCGATTGCTGGTATCCTCACTCTAGTCACTGATAGCCTTACTCCAGCTGCTGGTCGCTAGTATCTTTACTTCAGTTGCTGGCATCCTCAATGCGATCGCTGATATCTGCACTCTGGTCGCTGGTATCCGCACTCCGTTCGCAGGTCACTGGTATCTTCACTCGGGCCACAGGTATCCTCACTGTTGTTGCTGGTATCCTCACTCTTGTCGCTGGTATCCCCACTCCGGTCACGGGTATCCTCACTCCGGTCATGGGTATCCTCACTCTGGTCACGGGTTTACTCACTCATGATACTGGTATCCTCGCTCCAGTCGCTGGTATCCTCACTCTGGTCACAGTTATCCTCACTCCAATTGCTGGTATCCTTATTACCGTCGCTGGTCTTTGGTATCCTCACTCCGATCGCTGGTCGATGGTATCCTCACTCCGGTCGCTGGTATCCTCACTCCAGTCATTGGTCGCTGGTATCTGCACTTCGATCGCTGGTATCCTCACTCGAGTCGCTGGTAGCCTTACTCCACCCGCAGGTCGCTGGTATCTTCACTTCGGTTGCTGGCATCTTCACTCAGGTCGCTGGTATCCTCACTCCGGTCACTGGTATCCGCAATCCAGTCACTGGTATCCTCACTCCGTTCGCAAGTCACTGGTATCTTCACTCCGGCCACAGGTATCCTCACTCTTATTGCTGGTATCCCCACTCCGGTCGCTGGTCATTGGTATCCTCACTCCGGTTATTAGTCGCTGGTATCCGCACTCCAATTGCTGGTATCCTCATTCCGGTTGCTGGTCACTGGTATCCTCATTCCGGTCGCTGGTATCCTCACTCCAGTCATTAGTCGCTGGTATCTGCACTTTGATCGCTGGTATTCTCACTCTAGTCGCTGGTATCCTTACTCCAGCAGCTGGTTGCTGGTATCTTCACTTCGGTTGCTGGTATCCGCACTCCGGTCGCTGGTATCCTCACTCTGGTCGCTGGTATCCACATTCCGTTCGCAGGTCACTGGTATCTTCACTCCGGCCACAGGTATCCTCACTCTTATTGCTGGTATCCTCACTCTGGTCGCTGGTATCCCCACTCCGGTCGCTGGTCACTGGTATCCTCACTCCGGTCATTAGTCGCTGGTATCCGCACTCCAATTGCTGGTATCCTCACTCCGGTCGTTGGTCACTGGTATCTGCACTTTGATCACTGGTATCCTCACTCTAGTCACTGGTAGCTTTACTCCAGCAGGTGGTTGCTGGTATCTTCACTTCGGTTGCTGGCATCCTCACTCCAGTCACTGGTATCCGCACTCTGTTCGCAGGTCACTGGTATCTTCACTCCAGCCACAGGTATCCTCAGTCTTATCGCTGGTATCCTCACTCCGGTCGTTAATCGCTGGTATCTTCACTGCAATTGCTGGCATCCTCAATTTGGTCGCTGGTATCCTCAATTTGGTCGCTGGTATCCGCACTCCGGTCGCTGGTATCCGCACTCCAGTTGCTGGTATCCGCACTCCGATCGCTGGTCGCTGGCATGTCATTCCAGTCACTAGTAACCTCACTCCTGTCACTGATCGCTAATATCCGCACTGTGGTCGCGGTTATCCTCACTCCAATCACTGGTATCCTCACTCCTGTCACTGGTCACTAGTATTCTCACTCCGGTCACTGGTATCCTCAATTTGATCGCTGGTATCCACACTCCGGTCGCTGGTATCAATTCAATCGCTGGTATCCTCACTCTGGTCGCTGGTGTCCTCACTCCGGTCGCTGGTCACAGGTATCCTCACTCTGGTCGCTGGTATCTTCACTCCGGTCGCTGGTATTGTCACTCTAGTCGCTGGTAGCCTTACTCCGGCCGCAGGTCGCTGGTATCTTCACTTCGGTTGCTTGCATCCTCGCTCCGGTCGTTGGTATCCTCACTCTGGTCACAGGTATCCTCACCCCGGTCGCTGGTATCCTCATTCCGGTCGCTGGTAGCCTCACTCCGGTCGCAGATTGCTGGTATCTTCACTTCGGTTGCTGGCATCCTCGCTCCGGTCGTTGGTAT
>NC_057728.1:32045194-32072455 GCF_004010195.1 Chiloscyllium plagiosum | reverse complement strand
TCGTTATCTCATTTCTGAAGCTTCCCATTTTCAGCCGTCCCTTTACCTGTGAATATCTGCCCCCAATCAGCTTTTGAATGTTCTTGCCTAATACCATCAAAATTAGCCTTCCTCCAACTTAGAACTTCAACTTTTAGATCTGGTCTATCCTTTTCCATCACTATTTTAAAATTAATAGAATTATGGTCGCTGGCCCCAAAGTGCTCCTCCACTGACTCCTCAGTCATCTGCCCTGCCTTATTTCCCAAGAATAGGTCAAGTTTTGCACTTTCTCTAGTAGGTACATCCACTAGAGTGAATCAGAAAATTGTCTTGTACGCACTTAACAAATTCCTCTCCATCTAAACCCTTACCACTATGGCAGTCCAAGTCTATGTTTGGAAAGTTAGAGAGAAGCAAAGATCACAAAAAAATATTTGCAGTAGTATTCGCTGACAAACTAGGCAATAATTTCCAT
Organism: Chiloscyllium plagiosum; assembly: GCF_004010195.1. Classification (NCBI taxonomy): domain Eukaryota; kingdom Metazoa; phylum Chordata; class Chondrichthyes; order Orectolobiformes; family Hemiscylliidae; genus Chiloscyllium; species Chiloscyllium plagiosum. Next base: position 32,071,998 of record NC_057728.1, on the reverse strand, counting down.
CTTTCTCTCTTTGAGACAAAATAGACAATTTATTGTTCTTTTGCAGAATAACCCCACAATGTACAACAAGTTGCTCATCTTATGAGTCAGTATTTAAGTGTGCCGCTCTGATAAGGTTTAGTTAGTTAGTTCTGACATGAACAGCAATGTAAAAGAACAGTAAGACAAAGTAAGGATGAGACTCAGAGTTCAGGGCTGCTCAGAAGGTCATAAGGAAAAACAACAAGGTAATAATCTCAGAGACCACTTTTTTTTCACTCGGACTGATTTCGCTACAAAACCAGGAGTATCTTTCAATTTAGAAATCAAATGCTGGAAAGAGAAAACAAATTGGCTACCTTCAAAGGAAATGTGTTTTTTGCCAGTGTACTTCCAATTAGCATAACTTGGGAAGTAGAGTGTATTTTAAACAATGAATGTTAGCAAGGTGTCAAATTTGGTAAAGTTGTTAAAGAAGAGCAACAAGGCAAATGAAAGGCATTGATAAGGAAATGAAAAACAAACTGTGATCAGAAAGAATACAGAGTATGAATTGGAGCATAAATCAATAGATAAGTTATAAAAAGATAAAATTAAAAACATGTAACATTTGAAATTAATAGAAATGAATAATTACACTCGGGTAGACACTACAGAAACATGGCTGCAGGATTACAGATTTGTGCTTGAATTTTGTAACAAATTGTTACAATATAGGAACAGGAGGAGTCCATTCAGTCCCTCCAGCCTGTTCCACCATTCAATGAGATCATGGCTGATCTGTGGCCTCACTCCATTCACCTGCCTTTGGCCCACGTCCCATAATAACTTTGCTTAACAGAAAAAAAACTCTGATTTAAAATGAACAACTGATCCAGCATTCATTGTCACTTGTGGAAGGTAGATCTAATCATCTAATACCCTTTGGATATATTGTCAGGTACAGGATATCTTTTTGGAAGAACAGAGAGATGGAAGAAATGAGGGGTTGGCTCTGATAGTTAATGATATCAACACAACCAAGAAGGAAGACCTCCGTTCAAGAAACCAGAATGTGGAAACAGGATAGAGATGAGAAATGATAAAGTCAAGAAATTAACTGTGAGAGTAGTATATAGCCATTCTAACAATAACCACTGTGGCACAGTGGCACAGTGGTTAGCACTGCTGCCTCACAGCGCCAGAGACCTGGGTTCAATTCCCGCCTCAGGCGACTGACTGTGTGGAGTTTGCACATTCTCCCCGTGTCTGTGTGGGTTTCCTCCGGGTGCTCCGGTTTCCTCCCACAGTCCAAAGATGTGCAGGTCAGGTGAATTGGCCATGCTAAATTGCCCGTAGTGTTAGGTAAGGGGTAAATGTAGGGGTATGGGTGGGTTGCGCTTCGGCGGGGTGGTGTGGACTTGTTGGGCCGAAGGGCCTGTTTCCATACTGTAAGTAATCTAATCTAATCTAATGTAAACCACATGGTAATGTGGAGCATAACAGAAGATATAATGGGAGCTTATCAGAAAAATACAATAATCATGGGAGATTTTTAGTCTAACTATGGACTGGAAATTAATGATCTCACAGTGAAAGTGTCCCATAACCATAATATAATTGAATTCTATGTCCAATTGGAGGGCAAGAATTGCAGGTCTGAGATTATTTTTCAACATTTGAATAAGGGTAATTATGAGGTAATGAAAGCAGATTTAATGAAGTAAATTGACAAATTAGGTTAAAGAGTTGGTCAGTAGAGATGCAGTGGCAGATATTTAAGGGGATATTTCAGAATACACAGAGATGATGCATTCAAACATGTAAAATAAACTACAAAGGTTGGACCCACCATCCATTGCCAATTACAAGGATTAATGTGGTATCAAACTTCAAGAAAAAACAAATAATTGCATAGGTGATGGATCTGAAGATTGGGAAGAATGGAAGAATTAGCAAAGATTGTATTTTTAAAAATTGAGGAGGGAAACACTAGACTGCATTAAGAAGCTAGCCATAAATGTTTTAAGAAAAGAGTTAATGAAGTGAACATTACTCCTATATAAAGTGAGACTAGAGTATAAATGATGGAAATAGGTTATGGTAGATAAAATGAACAGGTATTTTGCATCAGTCTTAGATGCTATAGATGTGCAGCACAGTGGCTCAGTGGTTAGCACTGCTGCCTCACAGCACCAGGAGCCCAGGTTTGATTCCAGCCTCAGGTGACTGTGCACAGTCCACAGACATTCTCCCTCTGGGTGTAAGTCTGCTCACTGAGCTGGAAGGTTTGTTTTCATGAAAACAAATCTTCCAGCTCAGCGAGCGAACTTACATCCAGAACATCAACCCAAGCTACAAATCTTCTCCACACACGCTAACATTCTCCCTATGTCTGCGTGGGTTTCCTCCAGGTGCCCCGGTTTCCTCTCATAATCCAAAGTTGGGTAAATTAGTTGGATTGGCCAAACTAAATTACCCCATCGTGACCAGGAATGTGTAAGCTAGGTAGATTAGCCATGGTAAATAAGGGGTTTCAGGGACAGGGTCAGAGGCTAGGTCTGGGTGGGATGCTGTTTGGAGTGCAATGCAGACTCAATGGGCTGAATGGCTTCTTTCTGCACTTTAGGGCTTCGGTAATTCAAGTAACATCACAGAAGATGTTGTAATTCAGTAAATGGAAGGGAAAGAGGAATTCAAATTGCAATCACCAGAGAAGTAGTGCTGAGTAGATTGTTGGAGCTGTAAACTGACAAAATAGACTTCACCTTAACATCCTAAGGGAAGTGACTAATGAGATTGTTGATGCATTGGCTTTTTATTTCGCCAAAACACCTTTGGTTTAGGAACAGCCCTTTAGTCTGGAAGATGACAAATATAACTCCTTTGATCAAAAGCAAGGAACCACAAGCCTGTTAGTTAGCTTCTATCATAATAAAAATTTTTTAAGCTACGATAAACAAAGTCATTGTGGAGCAGTTAAATAAGTTCAAGGTAATCTGGTAGAGTCATTTTGTGAAAGGAAATCATGTTTTGTCAATCTCTTGGTGTTCTTTGAAAAAGGGAGACATGTTACATAAAAAATTATGACAGAAGATAAAAACTCATGATGTGGGGGTAATATATTGACATGGATAGAAGCTTAAAAACAAAACCAATGTATACTGGAAATTTGAAACAAAAGCAGGAACTGCTGCAGAAACTCTGCAAATTTGGCAACATCTGTATGATAAATTCTGATTTAATGTTTTGAGACCAGTGACCATTTGACAGAACTGAAAATAGTTTAGAAAGGGTGGCATTTATGCTGATGACGGGTGGGGGGAGATTGGTGAATCGTGTATATGAAGACAGTGCCCAAAGAAGGGGATGGGTAAACAAATATCAGCTGATGATAAGCTGGGTGCTAATGAGAAGCACAAATTGTTGAAAATGGTTACACCGCAGTAGCATAGGATGTGGAGGGGAGGGTAATGAGCATGAAGGAGGGTGTTCACATTCTAAAATTGTTAAACTCAATGTTGAGTCCTGAAGACTGTTACATACCTAGTCAGAAGCTGAGATGATGTTCCTTCATCTTGCTTTGAACCACTGCTGAAGTGCTACAGCAGGCCTGAGACAGAATTGTTGGCATGGGAACCCAGTGAAAGTAGCAGGCAACTAAAAGACTGGGCTCACTTTTAAACCTGAATAGAAGATTGGCCTGCTAACAGGATACGGTCGGCATAAATAAGCTGTTTTCAAGTAGGAATGTAAGCTGGGACAAGACATGGGGAGGCTACAAAATATTATCGATAGATTAAATGAGCTTGCAAAGCTTTTGAAGCATTCACAGCAACCTTCAGCCAAAAGTGTCAAGTGGATAATCCATCTCTGCCTCCTCCAGAGCTCCCCAGCATCACAGATTGATTCACACAAGGTGATATTAAGAAATGGTTGGAGGCACTGGATGCTTGAAAGGCTATGGGTCCTGACCACATTCCAGCCATATTACCGAAAACATGTGCTCCAGAGCTTGTCGCTCCCCTAGCCAAACTTTTCCAGTACAGTTACAACAGTGGCATCAAGTCAACAATGCGGCAAATTGCCCAGGTAAGTACTGTCTACACAAAGCTGGACAAATCCAATCCAGCCAATTACCACCCCATCAGTCTACTAAAAATCATCAGTAAATTGAAGGAAGATACCAACAACAGTGTTATCAAGCAGCACCTGCTCAGCGATAACTTGCTCAGTGACGCCGAATATCGGTTCTGCCAAAACCACTCAGCTCCTGACCTCATTACAGCCTTGATTCAAACATGGGTAAAAGAGCTAAATTCCAGAGGTGAGGTGAGAGTGACAGTGTTGACATCAAGGACGCATTTGACCGAGTGGGGAATCAAGGGGTATGAGGGGGCAAACTCTCCACTGGTTGGAGTCATACTTGGCACATAGGAAGATGGTTGTGATTGTTGGAGGTCAGTCATCTCCACTCCAGGACATCTCTGCAGAAGTTCCTCAGGATAGTGTCCTAGGCCCAATCATCTTCAGCTGTTTCAATGATCCTCCCTCTATCACAAGGTCAACAGTGGGGCTGTTTGCCAATGATTGCACAGTGTTCAGCATCCTTCATGACTCCTCAGATATAGAAGCAGTCCATGTTCAAATGCAACAAGATCTAGATAATATCCAAGTTTGGACTGACAAGTGTCAAGTAATATTGGCACCACACAAATGCCAGGTAATGACCAGTTCTAATAAGAGACAATCTAACCACTGCCCCTTGACATTCAGTGGTGTTACCGACACTGATTTCCCCCACTATCAACATCCTGGGAGTTACCATTGACTAGAAATTCAACTGACTTGCCACATAAGCACATTGGCTACAAGAGTAGGTCAGAGGCTTGGAGTAACTCAACTCCTGACTCCCCAAAGCCTGTACACCTTCTACAAGGTGCAAGTCAAGAATGTGATCGAATGTTCCCTACTTGCCTGGATGTGAAATAACAAAAACTTGACACCATCCAGGACAACGCAAGCCACTTGACTGACACCACATTCACAAACATCCACTACCGACGCTCATCAGCAACAGTGTGTACTATCTATAAGATCCTCTGCATAGCTCTGTCCAAATCTACATCCACTTCCATCTATAAGGACAAGGGCAGCAGATACATGGAACAACACTGCCTGCAAGTTCCCCTTCAAGTCACTCACCATCCTGACTTGGAAATTAATCACTCTTCTTTTACTATCACTGAGCCAAAATTGTGGAACTCCCTCCCTAATAGCATTGTGGCCTACCTACAGCATATGGACTGCAGCAGTTCAAGAAGGGAGCTCACCATCACCTTCTCAAGGACAACTAGTGACAGGCAATAAATGCTGGCCATCCAGCAAAGCCCACCTCCCACAAGTGAATAAAAAATGAAAAATGTGAAATTATTCATTTTGTCAGAAGCTTTTTGATTTTAATGGGATATGGGCATCTCTGGCTAGGCCAACATTTATCATATATTCCTCATTGCCCAGAAGACAGTTGAGAGTTAAGCAACGTTATGTGGGTCTGAGATTATATGTAATCCAGACCAGATAAATAGAGTCATAGTCATATAGCACAGAAACTGACCCTTTGGTCCAACTCGTCCGTACCAAGCAAGTTTCCTGAACTAAACTAGTCCCACTTGCCTACTGCATTTCCTTCCTCAAAGTTCATTAATGAATTGGATGGATTTTTATGATAATCTGCAATGGTCATATACCTTTATACCAGCATTTTTTTAAAGTTCCAGACTTTCATTTAATTGAAACTTCATTGTCTACAATGGTGGGACCCCACATCAGAAGCTCTGAGTGCTAGATTACAATAACGTATTACAACACCTTCTTCACAAAGTATCATATGTTATTATATTCCCATAATATCTAAATGGTGAAAGTTGCAGACTTCTGAGACACAGAGCGATCTAGATGTTTGAGTATGTAAATGTGGAAAAATGATATGTAGGTATCACAAATCAAAAGAAAGTTAACAATAAAAAAATTGTTTGTTACAAGGGACATTAAACACAAAAGAAGGGAGATTAGGCATTTGTGACTGAACATCTGGAGTACTGTGTCTTAATCTTTTTTTTTCAGGAAAAATGTAAATGTGTTTGAAGCAGTTTAGAGAAGGTTTACCAGAGTAACACTTGGAATAAGTTGTTTGTCTTATGTAGACAGTTTGAACAGGCTAGGCTGGAGAAATTATTTGAGGGGTCATGACAGATTGGATATGTAAAGGTTGTTTTCTGTTAGAGAATCTAGAACTAGGGGTTCTGAAGAAGGGTCACTGGGCCCAAAACATTAATTCTGATTTATCTCCAAGAAAAAGGAGGAGGATATATCTGGCACAGATAGCTGGGATCGAGTGAAAACCAAGAAGAGTATAGAGGCAGTAGGAGGATACTGAAGCAGGAAATCAAGAGGGCATGAAATAGTGTTGGCAAATAGAGTTAAAGACAATCCAAAGTGATTCCATAAGTACATTAAAGGCAAAATGGTAACTAGGGAGAGAATAGAGAATGTGGCCATCCATGTGTAGAACCGCAGGAGATGGATTACATACTAAATGAGTATTTTGCCATAGTATTCACTATGGACAACGACATGGAAGGTAGGGAACTTAGGAAAATAAATAGCGATGTCTTGAAAAGAGTTCACGTTATAGAAGAGGAGGTGCTGGAGGTCTTAAAATGCATAAAGGTGAATACATCTCCAGGATCTGATCAGTTCTGTTCCTTAGCTTCACACAATGTTCTGGGCAACATCAACAGCCGTGGGTGAGGTGATGTAGGATTGGAGGTTGGCTAATGTGGTGCCATTAATTAAGAAAAGCTGTAAGGAAAAGCTAGGGAACTATAGGCCAGTGATCCTTCCGTCAGTGTTGCGTAAGTTGTTGGAAGGGTTTCTGAGGAACAGGATTTACATGTATTTGGAAAGTCAGGGACTGATTATACATAGTCAATATGGCTCTGTGCATTGGAAATCATGTCTCACTAGCTTGATTGGGGTTTTTGAAGAGGTGATGAAGAAGATTTATGAAGGCAGAGTGGTATACATTTTCTGTATGGATTTCAGCCAAGTGTTCAACAAGCTTCCTCATGGGAGACTGGCTAGTAAGGTTAGATCACATGGAATCCAGGGTGAGCTAGCCAATTGGATACAAAATTGGCTTGAAGATAGGACACAGAGGGTGGTGGAGGGTTGCTTTTCGGACTGGAGGCATATGACCAGTAGTGTGCCACAAGGATTAGTGCTGGGTCCACTGTTTTTTATTATTTATATAAATGATTTGGGTGTCAATATAAGAGGTATGGATGGTGCATTTTGCAGATGACACCAAAATAGGTAGTGTAGTGGACAGCGAAGAAGGTTACCTCTTAATCGCATGGGCCAATGGGCCGAGGAGTGGCAGATGGAGTTTAATTTAGATAAATGTGAGGTACTGCATTTTGGAAAGGCGAATCAGGGCAGGACCTATGGACTTAATGGTAAGGTCCTGGGGAATGTTACTGAACAATGAGACCTTGGGGTGTAAGTCATAGAGAGGTACATCATGGAAACACATCCTTTGGTCCAACCATCAATGCTGACCAGGTATCCCAACCTAATCTAGTCCCATTTTCCAGCGCTTGTCCCATATCCCTCTAAACCTTCCTTCTCATATACCCATCCAGATGCCTCTTAAATGTTGCATACCAGCCTCCACCACATCCTCTGGCAGCTCATTCCATAGACGCACCACCCTCTGTGTGAAAAATTTGCCTCTTAGCTCCCTTTTATATTGTTCCCCTCTCACCCTAAACCTATGACCGCTAGTTCTGGACTCCCCGACCCCAGGGAAAAGACATTGTCTGTTTATCCTATCCATGCCCCTCTTGATTTTATAAACCTCTATAAGGTCACCCCTCAGCTTCCAATCCTCTGCACTCCAAGGTCTCTTTGTTCAGCAACACTCCCTAGGACCTTACGATTAAGTGTATAAGTCCTGCTCTGATTAGCCTTTCCAAAATGCAGCACCTCACATTTATCTAAATTAACTCCATCTGATGAAGATCTTGTTGTAATCTGAGGTAACCTTCTTCGCTGTCCACTACACCTCCAATTTTGATGTCATCTGCAAACTTACTAACTATATCTCCTTTGTTCACATCCAAATCATTTATATAAATGACGAAAAGTAGAGGGCCCAGCACCGATCCTTGGGGCACTCCCTGGCTTTTCCTTCCCACCTTTCTTAAGTAGTAGTACCACATTAGCCAACCTCCAGTCTTCCGGCACCTTACCTGTGACTATCGATGATGCAAATATCTCAGTAAGGGGCCAAGCAATTATTTTTCTAGGTTCCCACAAACTTCTAGGGTACACCTGATCAGGTCCTGAGGATTTATCCACTTTTACGCATTTCAAGGCATCCAGCACAAAACCGCTCCCCCACTCCCGGAATATGGACATTTTTCAAGATGTCACCAACTATTTCCCCACTTCCTATATCTTACATATCCTTCTCTACAGTAAACATTTATGCAAAATACTCATTTAGTATTTCCCCATATAGTTACTTGAAAGTGGAGTCTCAGGTAGACAGGTTGGTAGAAAAGGTGTTTGGCATGCTTGTCTTTATTGGTCAGAACATTGACTATAGAAGTTGGGATGTCATGTTGTGGCTATACAGAGCATTGGTGAGGCCACGTTTGGAATACAGCATATAATTCTGGTCACCCTTCTCTGGGAAAGATCGTGTTAAAGGTGAGAGAGTGTAAAAAAGATTTACAAGGATGTTGCTGGGACTAGAGGATTTGAGTTATAAGGAGAGGCTGAATAAATTGGGGCTTCTTTCGCTGGGCCATCAGAGACTGAGGGGTGACCTTATAGAGGTTTATAAAATTATGAGGGACATGGATAGGGAAAATAGCCAAGGTTTTTTTTTACCTTGGGTGGGAGAGTCTAAAATGATGGAGGACATAGTTTTAAGGTGAGAGGAAAAAGAGTTAAAAGGAGCTAAGGGGTAACTTTTTCACAGAAGGTGATGCAAGTATGGAATGAACTGCCATAGGGAGTGGTGGAGGCTGGTACAATTACAACATTTAAAAGGCATCTGGATAGGTATATGAATAGGAAGGATTTAGAGGGATATGGGTGAAATGCTGGAAAATGGGATCAGGTCAGATTAGGCTGTCTGGTCAGTGCTGGTGAATTGGGCCAAAGGGATTGTTTCCATACTGTATGATTCTATGACTCTATAACTAGAGAGTCATCCACTTAGAACAATGAGGTGTTTTTTTCTCTCTCTGAGGATCATGAATCTTTGGGACTCTGTTCCTGAAAATATGGTGGAAGCAGAGTCTTTGCATATTTTTAAGGCAGGAATGGATAGTTTCTTGGTAATCAAGGAGTGAAAGGTTTCAGAGTAGAAGGGAATGCAGGTTTGAGTTTATAATCATATCGCCCATGAGCTTATGAGGTGATAGAGCAACCTCAGGCTGCTGATTGACCTACTCCTGTTCCTTTTTCATAAGACCCGACTTGACACAGTCAGAAAAATTGAAAATGGACATGGAAGGAGATATGCAGAAAGAAGGAGAAAAAAAGTCAGGGAGATTAATTGGAGAAAGGAGAAACAAGTTATTATTTTCATTTATTTTGACAAATGAACATTTTCATTAAATGTTCATTTGTCAAAATAAATGAAAATAACATTGTTCTCCTTTCTCTAATTAATCTCCCTTACATTTTCATTTAATGCTCATGGTAAGAAACAAATGTTTCCTTTTATATGAAAATTACTCTGGCAATACTGGTCAATGTTTTGGCTATGATCAGAATGAAAACATGTCTGCAACCAAACCTGTTAATGTTCAGGTATTGTTGATATTGGTTTAGTCATTGAGTTCTGGGAGATTTTAAGTATATGTACCATTTTGCATTGTAATGTGTAAGTTTTTGTTTAAATGGGTAAGAATTGCATCAGAAGAGCTGTCTCCCCTGTTCCTTTGGTGAGGTAGAAATAAAACTGGTTCAATAATGCCTGCCTGTTGTTAATCTCAGTGCAATAGACAACACAGAAAAAGCGAAGAAGTTTCATGGTGGATTTAGAATGGTCATAGCCTGTGTGATTCACTGTTAAAACTTCTTCAATCTTTCAGTATTTACCTTCTCAAGCATTTCAAAATGTTGCATTTTGCTTTTAGATCTGCCTGTAACCTTCACTATTCCAGTAAGTGCACTTTAGAGAATTCCAGAGGGAGTTCCCATCAATTCAGATTACCATAAAGTGACATTATTATCTGAGCGGGACTATGTACCAATGTTCCTCCCTAGTTCTGCTTTGCTGTTTGCATTATGTAGGTGGAATGTTCATGGTTGCCAGTGTGTTTCAGGATTCTTTATTTCCAACAGTAGCAAAACTAGAGGATTGTTTAAAGGGACAGTCAAATACCAGAAGAAAATTATTCAAAGCATTCTCGTCTCATTGATGGAAGGATAAATCTTGCATTTCAACTTGTGTTCAAATGCAAAGACATGCAAGTGGGACACAAGAATGTAAAAATGGAAATTCCTGAATTGCTTTCTGCCTGACACATTGACATTGTCGAAATGTATAAAAAGAACTTGCATCTTTAATGAATTCAGAGCATCCCAAAGCACTTTACTACCAATGAAGTACTTGAAGTGCAGTCACTCCTGTAATAGCGGAAACGTGGTATTGAAATTGTACGCAACATGGTCCCAGAAACAGCAAATAGCACACGGACTGCAGCAGTTCAAGAAGGCAGCTTGCTGCTACCTTCTCAAGGGCAACTAGGGATGGACAGGAAATACTGGACCAGCCACTGCAGCCCATGTCCCACAGGTGAATGAAAAAAAAAATCAGGTACACAACCTGATCATCTATTCTGGATTAAGCAAGGATGGAAATGCTTCGGAAGCAGTTCCAAAAACCTTTCATGACTTATACTTGGAATGAATACATTGTCTCATGAGGAACGTTTGGAAAGGCTATGGCTGCATCGGCCAAAGTTTCAAAGGGTTCAAGTATTAACTTGACTGAATTATATAAGATCTTTAGGAAAATCGACTGGGTAGATGTGTAGAAGATACTTCCTCTTGCAGGATATTCTAGAATTGGTGGTCACTGTATAAAATTAAAAAGTTGTTATATTTAAAACTGAGATGAGGTGATTTTTTTTCGCAAAAAGTTGAGAGTCATTGGAACCCTCTTCTGAAAAGGTGTTGGAGCAGAATCTCTGAATATTTTTAAGACAGTGCTGGAGGGATTTTTGGTAAGCAAGAGGGTGAGAAGTTCTGGAGGATAAGAGGGACTGTGGATTTTGAGGTGAAAATCTGATGGTCATATTAAATGGCAAAGGAGGCTCACAGAACTGAATGAGCTCCTGCTCTGTGATCATATCATGTTGGTTGAATGATAAATATTAGCCAAGACACTGGAACTAAATCTGTTACTTTTCTTCAAATAGTGCTGTTGATTGTTTAGATCCAATGGAATTATCAGATGTGATCTCAGTTAAGACATCTCATCAGGAAGTTGGCTCCTAAGCCAGTGAGCATTCTTCAAGTGGCATTGTCTGATAGCACTGGATTGTCTATCTAGATATGGTGTTCAAGTGGCCACATCAGGTGAGACCTGAGCACATCATACCAGCCTGTCAGCACAAATTGGGCAGAGGAACCAGTCCCTGTGATGGGTCAGGGTACATTTATTTAATATTCTGGCTTGAAAGGTTAGCTGTGGACACCGTGCTGTATGTCCTTGGGCATCCTACAATTAAAGTCGAATTAAAACTTAGCTTTAAAATCAGTGAGTCTGAAGCTAATAATTAACTTGTAAATATTTCAGTAACCATGATGATTGTTTTTAGAAACCTTTTTTTGAACCAGGCTTTATGGTTGGATGACTTTGTACACTAAGGATTGGGCAGGACTAGCAGCTTAATGTTCCAGGATACAAATGCTATAGGAAGGAGCATGGACAGGGTAAATAGACAAAGTCTTTTCCCTGGGGTCGGCAAGTCCACAACTAGAGGGCAAAGGTTTAGGGTGAGAGGGAAAAGATATAAAAGAGATCTCAGGGGCAACTTTTTGGTACATGTATGGAATGAGCTGCCAGAGGATGTGGTGGAGGCCGGTACAATTGCAACATTTAAGAGGCATTTGGATGGGTATATGAATAGGAAGGGTTTTAGATTAGATTACATTACAGTGTGGAAACAGGCCCTTCGGCCCAACAAGTCCACACCGACCCGCCGAAGCGCAACCCACCCATACCCCTACATTTACCCCTTACCTAACACTACATGCAACTTAGTATGGCCAATTCACCTGACCTGCACATCTTTGGACTGTGGGAGGAAACCGGAGCACCTGGAGGAAACCCACGCAGACACGGGGAGAACGTGCAAACTCCACACAGTCAGTCGCCTGAGGCGGGAATTGAACCCAGGTCTCTGGCGCTGTGAGGCAGCAGTGCTAACCACTGTGCCACCATGCCGTTTGGAGGGATATGGGCTGGGTGCTGGCAGGTGGGACTTGATTGGGTTGAGATATTTTGTCGGCATGGACAGGTTGGATCGAAGGGTCTGTTTCCATGCTGTACATCTCTATGACTCTAAGGATAGAAAGTGGGGGGCAGGGGGGAAAGAAAGGAGGGCGTGTTGTACTTTTAATAAGGGATAGCATTACAGCTGTACTTAGGAATACATCCAGGGAAGTGATTTGGGTGGAACTCAGAAATAAGAAAGGGATGATCACCTTATTGGGATTGTATTATAGACCCCCCCCAATAGTCAGAGGAAAATTGAGAAACAAACTTGTCAGAAATTGAGTATCAAATTTGGAAGGAGATCAGTTATCTGTAAGAATAGTAGCATTATTATGGTAGGGGATTTTAACTTTTGAAACATAGACCATGACTGCCATAGTGTTAAGGGTTTAGATGGAGAGGAATTTGTTAAGTGTGTACAAGAAAATTTTCTGATTCAGTATGTGGATGTACCTATTAGAGAAGGTGCCAAACTTGACCTATTATTGGGAAATAAGGCAGGGCAGGTGTCAAAATGGGGAGCACTTTGGTGTCAGCGACCATAATTCTATTAGTTTTAAAATAATGATGGCAAAAGATAGACTGGATCTAAATTGGAGGAAGGCCAATTTTGACCATATTAGGCAAGAACATTCAAAAGTTGATTGGGGGAAGATGTTCGCAGCTAAAGGGACAGCTGGAAAATGGGAAGTTTTCAAAAATGAGATAACGAGAGTCAGAGGCAGTATATTCCTGTTTGGGTAAAAGGCAAGGCTGGTAGGTGTAGGGAATGATGGATGACTAGAGAAATTGAGGGTTTCGTTAAGAAAAAGAAGGAAGCATATGACAGGTAGAGACAGCAGAGATCAAGTGAATCCTTAGAAGAGTGCAAAGGTAGGAAGACTATACTTAAAAGGGAAATCAGAAGGGCAAAAATGGAACATGAGAAAGCTTTAGCAAATATGGTTAAGGAGACGCCAAAGGAATTCTATAAATACATTAAGGACAAAAGGTAACTTGGGAGAGAACAGGGCCCCTCAAAGATCAGCAAGGCAGTCTATGTGTGGAACTGCAGGAAATGAGAGAGATACTAAACAAGTGTTTTGCATTAGTATTTACTGTAGAGAAGGAAATGGAAGATGTGAAATGTGGGGAAATAGATGGTGACATTTTGAAAAATGTCCATATTACAGAGGAGGAAGTGCTAGATGTCTTAAAATGCATAAAAGTGGATAAATCCCCAGTACCTGATCAGGTGCAGCCTAGAACTCTGTGGGAGGCTAGGGAAGTGATTGCTGGGCCTCTTACTGTGATATTTGTATCATCGATAGTCATAGGTGAGGTGCCGGAAGACTAGAGGTTGGCTAACATGGTGCCACTGTTTAGGAAAGGTGATAAGGAAAAGCCAGTGAACTATAGATCAGTGAGCCTGACGTTGGTGGTGGGCATGTTGTTGGAAGGAATCCTGACGGGCAGGATTTACATGTCTTTAGAAAGGCAAGGATGGATTAGGGATAGTCAACATGGCTTGGTGCATGGAAAATCATGTCTCACAAACTTGATCGAGTTTTTTGAAAAAGTAACAAAGAGGATTGATGGGGTCAGAGTGATCTATGTAGACTTCAGTAAGGCATTTGACAAAGTTCCTCATGGTAGGCTGGTTAGCAAGGTTAGATCTCATGGAATACAGGGAGAACTAGCCATTTGGATACAGAACTAGCTCAAAGGTAGAAGACAGAGGGTGGTGGTGGAGGGTTGTTTTTCAGACTGGAGGCCTGTGACCAGTGGAGTGGCACAAGGATTGGTGCTGAGTCCACTGGTTTTCATCATTTATATAAATGATTTGGATGTGAGCATAAGAGGTATAGTTAGTAAGTTTGCGGGTTACATCAGCATTGGATGTGTAGTGGACAGCAAAAAGGTTACCTCGGATTACAATGGGATCTTGATCAAATGGGCCAATGGGCTGAGAAGTGGCAGATGGAGTTTAATTTAGATAAATGCGAAGTGCTGCATTTTGGGAAAGTAAATCTTAGCAGAACTTATACACTTAATGGTAAGGTCCTAGGGAGTGTTGCTAATCAAAGACACCTTCGAGTGCAGGTTCATAGCTCCTTAAAAGTGGATTGACAGGTAGACAGGATAGTGAAGAAGGCATTTGGTACGCTTTCCTTTGTTGGTCAGAATATTGAGTACAGGAGTTTAGATCAGAGTGGTGCTGGTAAAGCACAGCAGGTCAGGAGCAGGAAAATCGACAGTTTGGGCAAAAGCCCTTCATCATGAATAGAGGCAGAAAGCCTCCAGGGTGGAAAGATAAAAGATTTTATCTTTTTATAGAGGTTTATAAAATTATGAGGGGCATGCATAGGGTGAATAGCCAAGGTTTCTTTCCTCGGGTGGGGGAGTCCAGAACAAAAGAACAAAAGTTTCGGCTCGGGGGAAATATTTACAAGTGACCTAAGGAGCAACCTTTTCATGCAGAGGATGGTGCGTGTATGGAATGAGCTGCCAGAGGAAGTGGTGGAGGCCGGTACAATTGCAACATTGAAAAGGCATCTGGATGGGTATATGAATAGGAAAGGTCAGAGGGATACGGGTCAAGTGCTGGCAAATTGGACTAGATTAGGTAAGGATATCTGGTCGGCATGGACGAGTGGGACCGAAGGATCTGTTTCCGTGCTGTATGACTATATGACTCTGTGTCTCCAATGGATTTTTGTTAATTTTATTTGTTTGAAATCCAGCATAGAAAATGATGCCTGAAGGTTTGTTAGTGTGCTGTGGAATCTACTTTTAGAAACTTCAGGGAAGCGCCCGTGGCTGACAGAGAGAAACTTCTGTTTCAATTCTTACTTTGATTTGTGTTTTGGTCCGATTCGACTTAGCTGTGTAGAGTAGCACTTCTGAGAAAAGATGAGTTAAATCTTTGCAGAGATTAGTTAGTTTTGTTCTAGACCAAGTAAAATCCAGAAATGGTTATTTAAGCAACATGTAATGCATTCCAAGTTTTTGATAGCTCCAGGAAGAAGCTATTACATTTCTAGTTTGAAGATTAAAGTGACTTAGGCCTACCAAGGTATTAGATACAGGAATACTAGTATAGCATTATGAGTGTTGTTTTGGGTTCTGAAGTCAGAATGTTTTGGAGCATGATACAAAAGCTATTTTGTTCATTTTCAATTTATACAGTAATGTTTTGGGATTAATGGAATAATACCATAAGTTTAAAATCTTTGAAGTTGTATCATAAGTGTTTGAATCATTCTATTTTATCTCCATTCCTTTTGCAGTAAACTTCTGTTTTATTGCTATAGCAAAATCAAAAACATTGTGTGCTTATTTTTGAGCAATAAGCTACTTCATTAAAACTAAAATAAAATAAACCATGGCCTGTAGAGTCAGGTCCCTGGCTGGGATCTGACTTGTCTGGTAACAGCATCTGCTGGGATCATAACAACAGACATGTGCTAGCCCCGAAGAACTTTCATGGTACGATTGTGCCCCACTTGCAAAACCCTACTGTACGTCACTGCTGCACTTCAGGATCCGTCAGTGACTGTCATTGTAATGTTCCCACAAGGAGGCTGTGTGTCCAGAGACACACATCCAGCTCACGCTGTACCTTCAGGTTCTTCACTTGCTGTCAAAATGCTTATTCATTCTGAGCTTACCCAGATGGTCACAGCATCATAGCCCTACATTTTGAGTTGTTTTAGTCAGAGCTACCAGGCTCATACCCATTTAGTGCAGGCACGTAGGCAGGAAGCTTGTCCTGGCCGCAGTCAAGTCAAGTGGGATAGCCTTCAATTAGGCATTGTAACTCAAGAGCAGCCTTGGATACTAATCAAGGGGTTCGGACATCTGTCAGTCAGCCATTTGGAGTGGTCAAGGTCACATATAGGCTGGGGAGCCCAATACCAAGCACACTACCACCTGCCTTGATCTTTTTCTGCTATTCTTTGGGCTGCTATTCCTCTGGAGTGAGTGAGAGGCAGGTCTGGTGCCATGGCCTCCACTGCTGGTCATGGGGGAAGAGGAAGTCCTGTAACTGTACTACTCTATCCAGCTGGACCTCCAGGCCTCTGCTCACAAAATGGACAGCCATCCCCCAGGCAAATGTCATGAACTTCGCAGGGCAGCTCCAGACTGACAGTGTTTCCTCGTGTACACAACAGGGTTTTAAAGATGGCGCAGGTGCTCAGGATTCAGCGTTTTAGCAGCTATCTGCTGAGTGTTGAGATGTTCTGGGATAGTGGGTGGTAAAATGGAGCTAAAATTAGATGTGAGAGATGCCATATGACAACACAGATTGAATAAAATATGAAGAGAAATCTCATTAGCCCATGTAGTGAGAGTTCTCTCCAAATACCTCAAGCTTGCACTTCGCCAAAAAAAAATTAAATCCGGCAATTAGGGTTTATTTCAGGGCTCCCTGCCCAGCTATCTTTAACCCTCTATCAACCTGGTGAAATGGGCAATGTCCATACGCTTCTCGGCCACATTTTAGTAGACAGACAGCCAATTGGGAACCACATATTTTGCTTTCTTAAACAAAAAGGGAGCAGAGAAAGCAAATTTTGACCTTCATACTCTGGAACAATGTATCAACCTACATGTATTATGCAAGTTTCAAAGACCATTCCTAAGAGCAATAGTTCTGAATGGCAAACTTAGAATCAATGTACAAACCTATAGCAGGTTACCAGTCATCACCAAGTTACTTTGTACCTTCAGATAACTTATTGAAAAAAGATCCCCCAGCTGCAGCTTGAAAAGAATGTGTGATATGCTGATTTAATTCTTCCTGTTCTTAGTTTTCATTTAGGTAATTAATTATTTTAGCAATTCAGATGAAGGCATCTGTGTGAAATGGCAGGATATTACTTCCTGTAGCTAATTAAATAAATGCACAACTCACATAATTATCGCTCTTAATTATTTCTGCACGATAGCATGGATGCCACTTTTGAGTGGTGCTTGCTTGAAGGTTTTTACATTCTAATGAATTAACATTTTACAGATACATTGTGGCTCTGATCAGATCTTAATAGTTTGACAATTCAAAGATTTACTTCAAAAAGTAATTGGGTACATTTTAAGTTGAATATTTCATTTCACAAATGAGAAATTCGATAATCCATATTAACACAATGGCTGAATCTTATATCGAATGACCCAAGACACATTTTATTATGTGTGTGTAAAATGTATGAATGCAAAAGAAAAATTGCCACTCCAAAAAGCATGCTTCATAGCTTTGAAGAGGAACTTTCTATAAAAAAATAGGCTATTTCTCTGACAGTTCATTTCTCATACCAATGTTCAGTACAGCGGATATAACAGGATGCTCATTAATGCATATTCATAATCGCTGGGGGCTAAATTGTATCTGTACTTAGCACATCTGCACTGACAGTGATGCAAAATATCAATATGCACCATGTTATATGAAAGTGTAAAACTGAATACTTGTTTAGCCTTTTAGGTGAAGATGCATGTATTGCAGGAATGAGGCTGATATGTTACTGTTGAATTGTTTCTTTGGATGTTGAAAAGGATGTATGAGTTAGGGCTTTCTGTTTTTCAAGTGTTGAGAGCTAGTGCTGCTTGATAGTTTATTCCAGAAACTTTGTTTGTTGCACTGTTGGTTATATGTACAATTGACAGATGCTCATTGAAGGAAGAGACAAAGGTAGGTAATTTATCAATTAGATTGTACTAATTGATTTATATACCTTCATGGCATTCTGTAGTAATAAGCAGAGTATACTCAACCTTGGGACTCTGCTGACATTCAGAAATGATACAAGATGGTCTGTCATGGATATAATGTTATCAATACAGTTTGATTGAATTATGGTGCTGCAGATTCACCCCAGCTATTTATTATCTTTTATAGGCCAGGCCTGTAAATCAGCTATTGCACAGGCAAATAATGGCACAATCAAGTTTTCTGTGACTAGATAGATATGGATGAGGAAGAGCATTCAGCCCATCCATCCAAAACGTAAGTACAGTTGATCTATCGTATACTGCCAGGATGCTAGCCATAAATATTTTCTTATAACAAGAACAGAAATTGCTGAAACAACTCAGCAGTCTGGCAGCATTTGAAGAAGGGTAATTGGACTTGAAATGTTAACTCTGCTTTCTCTCCACATATGCTGCCAGATCTGCTAAGTTTCTCGAGCAATTTCCATTTTTGTTTCAGCATCCGCAGTCCGCTGTTTTAATTCTTTATATATGTTGATCAGTCATTGTGAGGATTTTCTTTCCTTATTTTAATCTCAAAATACTCCAGGATGGGTTAGTCAACTTGCCTTTCCTGCCTCATTCAATGATTCTTCCATGTGAGAGTTGGAAAGGTCTCTGACTAGGATGCCGATCACTTTGTCCTCAAGGTGCATGCGTCATACCTGCACAAAATGGCAGCCAACACCTGCAGCGTGGCTAGATAAAGTCCTGTGCTTTTTTCTTCAGGATGGAGTAAAAATCTTGGCAGTGGGGGCCCTGCAACAGTCAATTGATTACTGCTTCAGTGTTTCTGTAAAGCCACTGATTTAATAGTACGCTTTCTCCAAGTATACAGTTGAAAAAAGTACTGCCTCAAAAACATATGAACATTACGTTGTGTTGATCTGCACACCTCTTTATTACATCAGCTAAGCAAGTGTAATGAGAACAAGGCAATTAAGAACAGAACTTGAAGTTCCCATTTCTCAACCTTCAGCTACAGCAAGAACTTGAAGATAACAGGCTGAATTTTATGAATTATTTTAGCTAAATCCAAGTTGTGTGAGTTTTTTGGAGAGTTTTACACTGTGAAGCCTAGTGAGTTCTCTGGCTCTACCGTACCAAACAACTTGTCTCACTAATTACCTACCAGGCCACCATGGTGTCTGTTGCATTAGGTTTCTATCCATTTTACCAGGCTCTGTTTCGAGAACAACTTGCCACTCAGCAGCAAATCGCCAAACACTGGCATCCCTTGCATCCGTACCATACTTAAAGCCTGGTGTGCACCTGGCATTCTGAAGCTCATTCAAGAACAGAACCTCTTTACTGGTGTCCTTTTTAGGGAAAGCAATGACCTTCTGGTATTATTGCCAGACTATTAGGGGCTTTTGCCCGAAACGTCGATTTTTCTGCTCCTTGGATGCTGCTTGACCTGCTGTGCTTTTCCAGCTCCACTCTAATCTAGACTCTGGTTTCCAGCATCTGCAGTCCTTGTTTTTACCTATTAGTCCAGAAACCCAGCTAATTTTCGAGGTCCTGGGTTCAAATCCCATTATGGCAGACAGTGGAATTTGCATTCAGTAAAAAATCTAGAATTAAGAGTCTAATGATTACCATGTAACCATTGTGATTGTTGGTAAAACACATCTGGTTCACTAATGTCCTTTAGAGAAGGTAAGCTGCTGACTTTCCTGGCCTGGGTTATATGTGAGTCCAAATCCACAGCAATGCGGCTGACCCTTAACTGCCATCTGGTCAATCAGGGAGAGCATATTAGTAGGCAATAGATGGACGAGTGCTAAGAGAGCAAGCGAGCATCTCTGAGATGCTGATGGCTCCAGTCTGTGAGCTGGGTGCCTGTCCATGCATGCAAAGGGTCCCTGTTGCGACCTTTCAGTGTTGCTGATACACCCTGCCATTATCGCCAGCAACTGGGGGAACTAATGATGACTCAGTAGATGACAGATGCCAATGTCTGTGGAGGAAGGATATGTGCATCTAATGCCAATTGAACATGCCCTGGCTGTGGTTTGGTCAAAAGTAACGTAGAGTCATGCAGGGTGGAAGAATTATAGAATCTTACAATACAGAAGGATACCATTTGACACATCCTATCTGTACTGGTTCCTGAGAGGGCTACCCAGCTAGTTCCATTCTCCAGCCTTATCACCACAGCCCTCTAAATTCATCACTTTCAAATATATATCTAGCTCCATTTTGAAACCTATTGAATCTGCCTCCACCACTCCAAATCCTAACAACTCTTTGAGTAAAGAAATTTCTCCTTATCTCACTTCTAGCTCTCTTGTTGGCAATCTTGAAATGTGACCCTCTAGTTACTTTGGCCCATCAAACCTAGACCCTCAAAGCTACTCTAAATACACACTAATCCCCTTTTCCAGCATAAACCCTGTGCAGTGGCAGAGTTAAAGTGAGTACTGAGCCTGTGTGTGTGTGTAAGGTGGCAGAGAGAAGATGTCAGCAGTTGCCCCTACAGTTTCCAGAAAACCATTGAGCTTCTTCCTATATTGCTGGGCATTCCTTTTCACACTGGGACACAATACTGATCTGGGCTGCAGTTTGTCTCTAGGTTGGCTGGATCTGGCAGCAAGACATTCAGTGGCTGTTAGTACATAGAGGACTGCCCACCTTTCCAACACTCTGTCCATCAACACCTCCAGGCCCCTGTCAGCAAAGTGGGGAGTCAACTTGCCCCTGGTCTGGAACCAGTGTTCTGGCAAAAAGGATAAATAGGGTGGTCAGTAGGACTTAAAACTTGGGAGCTGGGGGGACGGGAAAGGGAACAGGGAGTATGCAGTCAAATAGGAGAAAGTGAGGTCTGCAGATGCTGGAGATCAGAGCTGAAAATGTGTTGCTGGAAAAGCGCAGCAGGTCAGGCAGCATCCAGGGAACAGGAGAATCGACGTTTCGGGCATTAGCCCTTCTTTTCCAGCAACACATTTTCAGCTATGCAGTCAAATAGAAAGCTAAGTAGCAGGTTAGCACGTGTGCAGGGTTTCAGTTCAAGGCAAGCTAGGAATGAAGCAAAAAGGAATGATAACTTAGGACATATTACGAGAGATGTTGGAAATCATGAGAAAAAGAAAATTAGCATTAAGGCCCCTAATCTAAATGCTCATAGTATTCATAACAAAGCAGATGAATTAACGGCACAAATCATTGGGAATGATTGTGATGTGTAGGCATCACAGAGACGTGATTGCGGGGTATTCAGGACTGGCAGTTAAACATTCAAGGATTTATAACTTATTAAAAAGACAAGGAGATGGGCAGAGGGGTGGCGTTGCCTTGTTAGTTAAGAATGAGATTAAATCTATGGCACTAAATGACATAGGGCCCAGATGATGTGAAGTCTGTGTGGGTGGAATTGAGGAACCACAAAGGCAAAAAAAAACATAATGGGAGTTATGTACAGACCTTCCAGCAGTGGCCAGGACCAGGGACGCAAGATGTATCAGGAAATAGATAGGGCATGTCAGAAAGGCAAGATCACGGTGATCATGGGGGACTTCAGCATGCAGGTGGACTGGGTGAACAATGTTGCTGATGGATCCAAAGAAAGGGAATTCATGGAATGCTTACAGGATGGTGTTTTGGAACTCCTTGTGATGGAGCCCACAAGGGAGGAGACTATTCTGGACTTAGTGCTATGTAATGAGCCAGACTTTATAAAAAATCTTAAAGTAAGGGAACACTTAGGAGGCAGCGATCATAATATGGTAGAGTTCAGTCTGCAGTTTGAAAGAGAGAAGGCAAAATTGGATATAATGGTGTTACAGTTAAATAAAGGTAATTACAGGGGCATGAGAGAGGAACTGACTAAAATCAACTGGAAACAGAGCCTATTGGGGAAGACAGTAGAGCAACAATGGCAAGAGTTTCTGGGTATAATGGAAGAGACAGTACAGAGGTTCATCCCAAAGAAAAGAAAGATTATCCTGGGTGGGAGAATTAGAAAGCCATGGCTGGCAAAGGAAGTCAGGAAATGTATCAAAGAAAAGGAGAGAGCCGATAAAGTGGCCAAAAGCACAGGGAAATCAGAAGATTGAGAAGGCTACAAAAATAAACCGAGGATAACAAAGAGAGAAATAAGGAAGGAGAGGATCAAATATGAAGGTAAACTAGCCAGTAATATTAGAAATGATAGTAAAAGTTTCTTTTAATACATAAGGAACAAACGAGAGGCAGAAGTAAAAATTAGGCTGCTCCAAATTGATGGTGGAAGGCTAGTACTGGGAGACGAGGAAACAGCTGAAGAACTTAAAAAGTACTTTGTGTCAGTCTTCACAGTGGAAGACATGAGTAATATCCCAACAATTAAGGAGAGTCAGGGGCAGAGTTGAGTATAGTATCCATTACAAAACAGAAAGTGCTAGAAAAGCTAAAAGCTCTAAAACATGATAAATCTCCTGGCCCCAATGGGCTACATCTTACAGTTCTAAGGGAGGTGGCTGAGGAAATAGCAGAGGCACTGACTGTGATCTTTCAAAAATCACTGGAGTCAGGGTAAGTCCCAGATGATTGGAAAATCCCTGTTGCAACCCCATTGTTCAAGAAAGGATCAAGAGAAAAGATGGAAAATTATAGGCCAATTAGCCTAACCTCGATTGTAGGTAATATTCTAGAATCCACCATTGATGAGATTTCTAAATTCTTGAAAATCCAGGGTAGTATTCGAACAAGTCAGCATGGATTTAGTAAGGGGAGGTCATGCCTGACAAACCTGTTAGAATTCTTTGAAGAGGTAACAAACAGGTTAAACCAGGGAAACCCAGTGGATGTTATCTATCTAGACTTCCAAAAGGCTTGTGATAAGGTGCCTCATGGGAGGCTGCTGAGTAAGGTGAGGGCCCATGGTGTTCGAGGTGAGCTACTAGCATGGATTGGGGATTGGCTGTCTGACAGAAGGCAGAGAGTTGGGATAAAATGTTCTTTTTTGGAATGGCAGCTGGTGACAAGTGGTGTCCCGCAGGGTTCAGTGTTGGGGTCGCAGCTGTTCATTTTAAAAATTAATGATCTGGATGAAGGCATTCTGGCAAAGTTCACCGATGATACAAAGTTAGGCGGACAGGCAGGTAGTTCTGAGGAGGTGAGGAGGCTGCAGAAAGATTTCGACAGTTTAGGAGAGTGGTCCAGGAAATGGCTGATGATATTCAACATGAGCTAATGCAAGGTCTTGCACTTTGGAAAAAAGAATACAGGCATGGACTACTTTCTAAACGGTGAGAAAATTCATAAAGCCAAAATACGAAGGGATCTGGGAGTGTTAGTCCAGGATTCTCTTAAAGGTTGACTTGCAGGTTGAGTCTGTGATTAAGAAAGCAAATGTAATGTCATCATTTATCTCAAGAAGGTTGGAACGTAAAAGCAACGATGGGCTTCTGAGTCTTTAGAAAGCTCTAGTTAGGCCTCATTTAGAATACTGTGTTCAATTTTAGGCCCCACACCTCAGGAAGGACATACTGGCACTGGAGCATGTCCAGCGGAGATTCACACGGATGATCCCTGGAATGGTAGGCCTAACATACAATGAACGGCTGAGGATCCTGGGATTGTCTTCTTTAGAGTTTAGAAGGTTGAGAAGAGATCTAATAGAAACTTACAAGATAATGCATGGCTTAGAAAGGGTTGATGCTGGGAAGTTGTTTCTGTTAGGCGGAGAGCCATGGGCACAGCCCTAAAATTAGAGGGGGGTAAATTTAAAATGAAAATGAGGAGACATTTCTTCAGCCAGAGAGTGGTGGGCCTGTGGAATTCTTTGCCACAGAGCACAATGGAGGTCGGGACATTGGGTGTCTTCAAGGCAGAGATTGATAAATTCTTGATCTTACAAGGAATTAAGGGCTACAGGGAGAGTGCAGGTAAGTGGAATTGAAACGCCCATCAGCCATAATTAAATGGTGGAGTGGACTCAATGGACTGAATGGCCTTAATTCTACTTGTATGTCTCATGGTCTTATGGACAATGCCTTTGTGATAATAGTTGGGTATCATAGTGTGAGGGGCAGTTCCTGGTCTGCAACAACTGAAGTGGTGCACATCTGGGCTTTAGGAGATACTTTTGAATGTCTAGCCTGTGGCAAACACTCCACCTCTCCAGTCACGTCATTTCCTTGAGAAATTTCATTTTCCTTTTGAAAGTCACAAGTAGATGGTGGAAGAATTTTTATATACCACAAAAAGTTCTGGATAACCTAAGGAGGATTGAGCCCCCATTACTGCATTACACTATAAATGGACAAAACAGGCTATATAGCAACATTAATTTGTAGATGTGTACAAGAAGACTGTGAATCATTGAAGAGACTCTGCAACTACTACATGAAGGACTGAAGCCATGATTGTCTACCTGTACATCTCTCACTCTCACTCTCACTCGCAATCTCTCTCTCTCAGTCTCTCTCTCTCACACACACACACTTACTCCCACTCTTATTCTCAATCTCTCTCTTTCACACTCTCTCTCACACAATTTCTCACTCTCTCTCTCTGTCTCTCTCTCTCTCTCTCTCTCTCACTATCGTTCCAAATCTATGATCAGTCAACCACTTACTCTGTCATTTTAGCCATCTGCAGGGGTTGATGTTATATGAGCCAAGGTGCAGTAGGGCCATGCATCTGTCTCATCTCACAGGAGTACTGTGAATTCCTCATCTTTGACATCTGGTGCAGCATACTGATGAAACAATCAAGCTTTTTTAACAGGGTTACTTGTTTCAGTCTCGAATGAAATGCATCACATTTCTGTTGCATTGCAAACATGTATAGAAACCTCCCTTTACTCTTGGGGTTGGACACCATTACACAAAGAGGATGCTACAAAACAAGGAACAGGAGCAAGGTTCCCAAATCTATTCTGCCATTTAATACGATCATGGCTGATCTCAGCTCGGACTCAACTCCATTTTCCATAACCTTTCAACCATTACTAATTAAAATCTGCCTACTTCCTCCCTAAATTTATTTAGTGTCCATCATTCTCTGGACTAATGAATTTCACAGATTCACAATCCTTTGAGAGAAATAATTTCATCCGTTTTAAATAGCTGCTGCTTATTGTCAAACAGTGACAGCTCATAGATTGCCCGATATAGCAAAACAGTCTCTTGACAACAAACAATTTCAAATGAACAAAGTATCCACCAGAAAGAAGGGCAGCACGGTGGCTCAGTGGTTAGCACTGCTGCCTCACAGTACCAGGGACCCGGGTTCAATTCCTACCTTGGGCAACTGTCTGTGGGGAGTTTGCACATTCTCCCCGTGTCTGCGTGGGTTTCGTCTGGGTGTTCTGGTTTCCTCCCACAGTCCAAAGTTGTACAGGTTAGGTGAATTGGCCATGCTAAATTGCCTGTAGTGTTAGTTGGGGGGGAATGGGTCTAGGTGGGTTGCTCTTCGGAGGGTTGGTTTGGGCTGAAGGGCCTGTTTCCACACTGTAGGAAATCTAATCTAAAGAAAAGAGAATGTCTTTTACATTTCCTCCCTATTCCGGCTGGAACAGAAACGGCCTCTCATCTTAGAAATGAGGAAACTGACACTTAGTGCCAGTAACACCTCCTTCCAGATATGGCTGGCATTTTGGGCAAGAATGCTACCATTATCATCCAGCACTTTGTCTCTCCAGCTTGTCTGAAATGCATTCATTTGAGACCTTTGAGATAATTTTATTAGGAGATTGAATGCCCCAATTTTTAAATGCATCACCTATAGCTCAAAACAAAAGTGTTCAAACATTTGATTACATGGACAATTTCACAAGTTCTTCAACAAGAAGATTGAATTTGAATGAATTCTATTTAAGTGAATGTTAGTTTTTTTTTTCAAATTACACTTCATCCACGATAGAAAATGGAGCGGTTTGTAATTTTTTATATGCAGTGTGAACTTCAACACTGCTGTAGCAATTATATACAGGATAAAGCTCCTTCCGTGATATCTCACCATAAAGTCAGTCTGGAATAACTACTAGACCAATGTGACATTTCCATTTCCCACATCCGGGCTTGGAATTCTCTCTAAGCTGCTTCTGATATTACTTCTTCAGAACAGTGTTAGAAAACCTATTTACAAAATATGACATTTCCACCCGCCTTCTAATAAAGGTACAATGGAGAATCTCAAAGGGAATCCCATATTAGCATTCCCTGGGATGTTTTTTTAAATGTGACCAATGCTTTAAAGTCAAATCCTGCTGAATTATTGTCAGAATTTCTGTTATTGGCTTTCATCCATTAGGGAGAAAGTGAGGTCTGCAGATGCTGGAGATCAGAGCTGAAAATGTGTTGCTGAAGAAGCTCAGCAGGTCAGGCAGCATCCAGGGAACAGGAGAATCGACGTTTCGGGCATAAGCCCTTCTTCAGGAATGAGGAACGTTTGTCCAGCAGGCTAAGATAAAAGGTAGGGAGGAGGGACTTGGGGGAGGGCCGTCGGAAATCTGATAGGTGGAAAGAGGTCAAGGTGAGGGTGATAGGTCAGACTGGGGTGGGGGCGGAGAGGTCAGGAAGAAGATTGCAGGTTAGGAAGG
>NC_057728.1:32042350-32044855 GCF_004010195.1 Chiloscyllium plagiosum | reverse complement strand
TTTCCACCTATCACATTTCCGACGCCCCTCCCCCAAGTCCCTCCTCCCTACCTTTTATCTTAGCCTGCTGGACAAACCTTCCTCATTCCTGAAGAAGGGCTTATGCCCGAAACGTCGATTCTCCTGTTCCCTGGATGCTGCCTGACCTGCTGCGCTTCTCCAGCAACACATTTTCAGCTTTCATCCATTAGGCCTATTCTGACATGCACAAACTCATATTACACAGGGCCTGAAGTAATCAACTTGTGTGTCAAATCATCTCTACCTTTTTGGGTTCTGATGAAAGATCATTGATTTCAATCAATATTTCTCTCCCCATTTGCCAGACTACTGAGTATTTTGAGCATTTCTGTATTTCAGACTTCCAATAACTGCAGTATTTTGCTTTTGCCTTAATGACCAAATGCATTTACTCTTGGTATTCAAAACCTAAATTGCAAAGAAATATATGTACAAGTTTAGAATATGAAGAAATATGACTGAATAAATAAGAAACAGGCAAACAATTAATAAGGCTCTGGAGAGTATCATTTAAAAATCTGCATAAGTAACATTTTCAATCGATAACTAAACTACAAATAATTTGTTAAGTTAATTGGCACAAAAATCTAAGGTAATTTCGATAAGGTTGGGTGAAGGTTACTGAATAGATTTGCAGCATAGATTGAATTCCATTTTTACATCTAATAATGCATAATTTCAATTCAAGTAAATCAAGTTGAAACTATCATGTGGTCAAATTGAACAGACGTGAAGCTGGAATAGCACAGCAGGTCAGATAGCATCAGAGGAACAAGAAAGTTAAAGGAATTCTATAGAACAAAGAACAAAAAAAATTTACAACCCAGGAACAGGCCTGTCGGCCCTCCAAGCCTGAGCCGATCTGAATCTACTGTCTAAATCTGTCGCCCAATTCCTAAGCATCTGTGTCCCTCTGCTCCCCACCTACTCATGCATCTGTCCAGATGCATCTTAAATGAATCTACCATGCCTGCCTCTACCACCTCTGCTGGCAACACATTCCAAACGCCCACTACCCTCTGTGTGAAGTAAGTGCCGCATATATCTCCCTTAAACTTTCCGCCTCTCACCTTGAAAGCGTGAACTCTCATTATTGAATCCTTCACCCTGGGAAAAAGCTTATCTCTATCCATCCTGTCTATACCCTTCATGATTTTGTAAACCTCAATCTCCTTTTTTCTAATGAAAATAAACTTAACCTACTCAACCTTTCTTCATAGCTAGCACCTTGCATACCAGGCAACATCCTCATAACCCTTCTCTGCACCCTCTCCAAAGCGTCCACATCCTTTTGGTAATGTGGCGACCAGAACTGTACACAATATTCTAAATGCAGCCGAATCTATGTCTTGTACAATTTTAACATGACCTGCCAGCTCTTATACTCAATACCCCGTCCAATGAAGGCAAGCATACGATATGCCTTCTTGACCACTCTATCCACCTGTGTGGCCACCTTCAGGGTACAACGGACCTGCACTCCCAGATCTCTCTGCCCATCAACTTTTTCCAAGGCTCTTCCATTCATTGTATATTTCGCTCTAGAATTAGACTTGCCTAAGTGCATCACCTCACATTTGTCAGAATTGAAATCCATCTGCCACTTCTCCACCCAACTCTCCAGTCTGTCTATATCCTCCTGTGTTCTTTGACAGTCCCTTACGCTTTCTGCCACTCCACAAATCTTTGTGTCACCTGCAAATTGGCTGATCAGACCAACAGTGCCCTTTTCCAGATCATTTATGTATATTACAAACAACAGTGGCCCCAACACCGACCCCTGTGGAACACCACTGGTCACCTTTCTCCATTTCGAGAAACTCCCTTCAAATCTCTGTCTCCTGTTGCTCAACCAGTTCTTTATCCACCTAGCTAGAACACCCTGCACACTTTCTTTATTTGTCTACCATGGGGAACCTTATCAAACGCCTTACTAAAGTCCATGTATATGACATCAACAGCCCTTCCTTCATCTATCAACTTGGTCACTTCCTCGAAGAAGTCTATTAAGTTGATAAGGCACGATCTCCCCTGCATAAAACCATGTTGCCTCTCACTGATAAGCCCATTCTTTTCCAAATATAAATAGATCCTATCCCTCACTATCTTCTCCAGCAAGTTTCCCACCACTGACATCAGGCTCACTGGTCTGTAGTTACCCGGAATATCCCTACTACCCTTCTTGTACAGGGGGACAACATGAGCAACCTTCCAGTCCTCCGGCACCTCACCTGTGTTTAAGGATGCCACAAAGATATCTGTCAGGGTCCCAGCTATTTCCTCTCCCACCTCCCTCAGCAACCTGGGATAGTTCCCATCCGGTCATGGCGATTTGTACACCTTAATAATCTCTAGCATACCCAACACATCTTCATACTTATGCCAACGTGATCCAGACTAATCAAACTTCTACCTCTAATCTCAAGATTTATCATGTTCCTCTCCTCAGTGAACACTGATGCAAAGTAATCATTCAGAATCTCA
>NC_057728.1:32009803-32041502 GCF_004010195.1 Chiloscyllium plagiosum | reverse complement strand
AGAATTGTGGTCACTGTTCCCAAAGAAATCCTCCACCGCAACTTCTACCACTTGTCCTGGCTTGTTCCCCAGTACCAGGTCCAATATGGCCCCTTCCCTCGTTGGACTATTGACATACTGCTCTATAGTTCCGAGTGATAATATGAACTGGAACCAACACAGCCATCAATGTACCAGGGAAGAAAGAGAGGTAATGGAGCCTGAATACGACTGGTATAAGGAATGTTCCATTTGGCGTACAAAAAGTTAGGCTCTGCTAGGATCCATACAGGTATTTAAAACCAACATCTGCTGGTGAGAGACAATGAGTGGAGTTCAAGATGTTATTCAATGTGAGAACACATTCAGTCTGGTGGTGGCTGAACCCTGCAGAGACCTCTGAACGGTATAGATCTCACTTTAAAGGATTTGTGAGTACCAAACCTCAGTGGGATGCTATTTCACCTCTTCATCTTTTTTTTCTATCTACATACAGACAACAAAAAAGTGAGCCTTATTAACCCTTTCCAAACCAGAACCCATGACCAGATCAATTATGTTATTAAATTCTGATGGGTCTAGTTGAGGTGAAGCTCTTTGCTAATTGGTTTAAAGGATGCTTGATTAATATAATTGACAACATAAGGAATGATTGAGAGCCAACCTGTTTTGTTTTTGTTACTTTTATGACTCTTTGTTAAAATAAGATAGTTTATGATATTTTCTTCAGCTATTTGTTTAGGAAAAGGAGCTATTTGCTGTCAGGACCCAATGGTTGATACTCTTGAGTTCATTATCTTAATGTGGATTTAATTGGTGAAGTTCCCATTAAATTAGACACTTCTCACTGATCATTTGTTCCTTCTTTGGGGCCATTTGAGATTTTTTCACAGTGGTTGAGTGCTTATTATTTCTTAAAAACATAACAAAAGATATAGTTGAAAAAGTTTCTTATAATAATACAAAACTAACACAGATCACAAAGTATTAATATACACAAAGTGATATACAAAGTTTTAAAAGGCTGAAGTAATGAACTATTCTTCCAAATTCAGTCAATATATTCATAGCACTGTGTCCTAAAATTCTAAAGATTATACAGTTACAAACTTAAACATTTTTACTATGTTAACTAAATGCAAACATTGCTTCATCAAATGTAATAGTTTCTCATACTACAAATTAAAACAAAGCAAGTGCAGAGCACAGCAATTATTCTGAGTTTCTTTTATTTCCCCCATGTTGTGTGTGTAGGTGTGAGACACAGTGAAAGACAACAGGTGTACAAATCTTTATTCAATTCCCACCACCAGGAAGAAAGGAAACACGCAAGTGGCCAATGACAGGCAGTGCCCTTCACATCAAATGGCAATGCTGCATGATCAAACAGTGAAGGGGAGGGCAGGAATTAAATCAAAATAGAGTTGGAGGGGGAAATAAAACATTCCACTCCCTGTGGTGTCCACCTCTCCCTGAACAACTCCAGGGTGTTGGTGGACACCGCGTGCTCCTTCTCCAGGGACACCCGGGCTCTCACATAACCGCGGAAGAGGGGCAGGCAGTTGGCCATAATGACACCCTCCACGACCCGCTGCCTGGACCTGTTTATTCTGAGTTTCTTCTCCCAGAAACTCCCTTATTGTTGCCAATAAGGCATTAATGAGCTAGCAGGCTGTTATCTGGCCTTATTCAACATTAACGTTTGCTTATTTCTGTAGTCATAAAATGGAAATAAGCTAAATAGGGGTCTTTTAGTATTTGCATTGTAATTTTAAAATGTTGGTATATTACCTCCACTCTGCTTGCAATCCCATGGTGCATTTCCTTTTCCATGAGGTGAAGCAGAATCTTATCTTATTAAGGTGTACATTTTAGTACAGACTGCAGACAGTTCAACAGAATAATCTCAGGTTAGATTAATCAATAGATATACTTTGATCGTGTGATTTATAACTCAACTAAACTAAACATCCTCCCCGCAATTCAATAATGCTAACATGGATTGAGAATTGGTTCGCAGACAAGAAACAATGGATCAAAGCTTATGAGGGTCTGAGCAATGATATATGACAGAATTTGGAGCAGCATCAGAAGAGAAATCCAGCAAGGCCCATCTTGAAACCAGAAGTATCTCGCTCCATCCTTTATGCATTTCACAAGTGACATGGTAAGTTTTTTGCTCAGCAGCAGCGAGTTGCCATTAACATTGCTTGTTAAATGTCTTAGTAACAGCCCATCTTGCCTTTATCATATCCTGCTTTTTATTTTATGAAACTTGCTAAACAAGCTAGACTTTGTTTCCATATTGGAGTTTCCTTAGAGTGTGAACCGGGAAGATTCACCTCCCTGTTTGCTCCAAACTGCCTCCATGTTAGACACCTGACAAAATATGTTGGAGCACACTCCACAGACACTGGCTACATACACCCATGACATTGGCATCCAATATGTACAACCTCTAAGAAGTCTCATGACACACCTCCAATCCATTTTACAGCATGTTTCTGCATTTCAGTGTACCACTGCATTCAGTGACAAGAGCTCAGCTCATGGACTGCACAGGCTCTTTGCTTGCTGTCAAACTGCTCATCCACTTTGACCCTATCAGGATGCACAATGGAAATTTGTCATGGTTATCAGCAGTCGAGAGTGTGGTGCTGGAAAAGCACAGCAGGACGGACAACATTTGAGGAGCAGGAGAATTGACTTTTCGGGCATAAGCCCTTCATCAGAAATGAGGCTTGTGGGCCAGGGGGCTGAGGTATAAATGGGAGGGGGGGTGGGGTTGGGGGGGTAAGGTTGCTAAGAATGTGATAGATAGATGAAGGGAGAAGGTGATAGGTCAGAGAGGAGGGTGGAGCAGATAGATGGGAAAGGTGATGGACAGGTCAGGAGGGTGATGCCAAGTTGGAGACTTGGGACTGGGATAATGTGGGGGGAGGGGAAATGAAGAAACTGTTGAAATCCACATTGATCCCATGTGGTTGCAGGGTCCCAAGGCGGAATATGAGGTGTTCTTCCTCCAGGCATTGGGTGGTATGGGTTTGATGATGGAGGAAGCCCAGGACCTGCACGTCCTTGAAAGAGTGGGAGGGGGAGTTGAAGTTTACACCCATGGGGCCGTGGGGTTGGTAGGTGTGGGTGTCCCAGAGATGTTCTCTGAAATGATCAGCAAGTAGGCATCCTGTCTCCCGATGTAGAGGAGACCATGTCGGGTGCAACAGATACAGTAGATGACATTGGTAGAGGTACAGGTAAATTCCTGTTGGATGTGGAAAGATCCTTTTGGGCCTTGAACAGAAGTGAGGGGAGTGGTGTGGGCACAGGTTTTGTACTGCCTGCGGTAGTAGGGGAAGGTGCTGGGAGCTGGTTGTGAGCTGGTGGGGGGCATGGACCTGACGAGGGAGTCGCAGAGGGAATGGTCTTTTTGGAATGGTGATAGAGGCAGAGAGGGAAAAAGATATCTGGTGGTGGAGCCCGTTTGGAGGTGGCAGAAGTGGCAGAAGATGATGTGATGTATGCAGAGGTTGGTGGGGTGAAAGGTGAGGACCAGGAGGGTTCTGTCTGTATTGTATTGGAGGGGTGGGGTTCAAGGGGGGTGGTGTAGGAAGTGGAGGAGATGTGTTGGAGGACATCATTGATCACATGGGAAGGAAAATTGTGATCTTGGAAGAAAGAGGCCATCTGGGACTTTCTGAGGAGGAATTGGTCATCCTGAGAACAGATGCGGAGCAGGAGGAGAAATTGGGAATTAGGGATGGCATTTTTACAGGAGATAGGGTGGGAGGAAGTGTAGTCTAAGTAGCTGTGGGAGTCAGTGGGCTTGTAGTATATGTCTGTGGTTAGTCGGTCACCAAAGATGGTGCTGGAGAGGTCCAGGAAGGGGAGGGAGGTGTCCAAGGTGGTCCAGGTGAATGAGGTCGGGGTGAATGGTATTGGTAAAGTTGACGAACTGTTCAACCTCCTCGTGGGAGCAAGAGGTGGTGCCAAGAGGTGGTCATCAATGTAGCAGAGGAACAGGTGGGGGATGATGCCAATGTAACTGTGGAAGACAGACTGTTACATGAACCCGACAAACAGGCAGGCATAGCTGGGTCCCATGCGAGTGCCCACGGCCACATCTTTAATTTGGAGGAAGTGGGAGGATTGGAAGGAGAAGTTGTTGAGGGTGAGGACCAGTTCAGCCAGACGGATGAGGGTGTCGGTAGAAGGGTGCTAGTTGGGGCGGTGTGACAGAAAGAAATGGAGGGATTGGAGGCCTTCGTTATGGCGGATGGAGGTGTATAGACACTGGATGTCCATGGTGAAGATGAGGTGTTGGGGGCTGGGAAAACAAAAATCTTGGAAGAGGTGAAGGGTGTGGATGGTGTCCCAAACATAGATGGAGAGTTCCTGGATGAAGGGAGACAGGACGGTGTCAAAGTATGCAGAGATGAGTTCAGAGCGACAGGAGCAGGCTGAGACAATGGGTTGACCGGGGAGTCAGGCTTGTGAATCTTCGGAAGGAGGTAGAATCAGGCTGGGGGTGGGGAAGAGGGTGTGGGATACACAGACAATGAGTTTCGAGCCTGTGGGTGGGAGATCCCCAGAAGTGATGAGGTTGTGGATAGTCTGGGAGATGATGGTTTGGTGATGGGAAGTGAGATCGTAGTGGAGGGGGCAGTAGGAGGAGGTGTCTGCGAGTTGGAGTGTGGCTTCAGCGGTGTAGCGGTCAGTGTACCAAACTACACTGCGCCGCCCGCCCCCCCCCCCCCCCCCCCCTCCCCCTTTTGATTATGAAGTTGCGGTTGCAGCAAATGAAGTGGAGGGCTGTACGTTGTAACATTCGGAGGCTGGGGCGGAAGTGAAGGCTGGACAGGTTGAGGCAGTCAATGTCACAGCAGCAGTTAGAAATGAAGAGGTCAAGGACAGGAAACAGGCCAGTTCGGGGAGTCCAATTGGTTGGGATGTGTTGCAGGTGAGAGAAGGGGTCCTCGGTAGGTGGGCCGGAGGCTTGATTGAAAAAGTGGCCCCAGGGGTGGAGACAGTGGAAGAAATGTTCAAGGTCGCGACACATATCAAACTCATTAATCTGGGAGCATAGAGGGAGGAAGGTGAGAATCTCCTCCATGGTTATCGGCAGGCCTCAGTTACGTGGTCTTGAAAGAGGTGATCCGACGAAGGCAGGATCCAATATCCATCCAGAAGCTTGGAAAATGGTCAATCAGTGCCTCAGGCTGGCCAAAGTCAGGATGGTCTCCACATAATGGGTGATGATCTGAATGTCAGGCAACCTAACAGCCATCTTGACCTTCTTGTGGGCTGTTTTCTTCCTAGAATGTGAGAGCCACAGGTAGTATGGGAGATGCAAGTGGGTAATACAGCTGTTACTGTTGGCGCAGGTGGGAGGTACCCTGAGTGAGTGAACATGCAGCATTGAGGCCCTTCAAGTTTAGGAGCATTGGGGATTGGAATGGTGACAGCAGGTGAGGGAAGACGTTTCAGGCAACTGTGAGAGTGGCACCGCATGAGTCTTGGTGCAAGGTAGCTACTGTAGTAGAGAGTGTGAGGGTGAGAGATCGAATGGTGGCACTTATCTGGCAGCATGGAGAAGGTCATTGTCCTTCTTCCTACATTGCTGCGCATTCCTCCAGATGGATGAGACTGCACTGACCCACGTAGCAACCTCAGACCACGCTGGCATGGTCTAGTATCATGTCATGCACTGCTAATCTGAGGGGAAAAGGAAGTCCAATCATTGCACCATTCCATTCCTCCCGGTGGGGTACTGATTGGTTCTCATTTGCCATCTCTGGGACAATTGTCAATAAGGGCAACCCCAAACTGAAAATGTTTGTTTAAGTGTGCAATGGGCTTTTAAAGATGGTACAGGGATGTTGGTGAATTCTGGCAGAACAGCTGGTTGTTCTGGAAGTGGCTTGTGGCAAGACGGGGTTAGAATTGATACGAGGATACCATTGTGCGGCAAGGCCTCACAAATCCCCCCATTAAACCTGACATAACTTAGACTCAGCCAAAAATATGTAAGATTCTGCTCAAAGAGTAGCAGTAAGATGCACAGAGGAGGGATGGCACAGTGGCTCAGTGGTTAACACTGCTGTCTCACAACACTTGGGTTCGATTCCAGTCTTGGGCGGCTATCTGTGTGGAGTTTGCATGATCTCCCTGTGTCTGCGCGGGTTTCCACTGGGCCTTCTGCTTTCCTTTCACAGTCCAAAGTTATTCCCATTAAATGTATTAGCTATGCTAAATTGCCCTGTAATAACTAAGAATGTGCAAGCTAGGTGGAAGGGCCAGGAGAAATATGGGTTTACTGGGATAGGATAGGGGTTGGGTGGGATGCTCTTTGCAGCGCTGATGCAGACCTGATGGGCCAAATGGCCTCTTTCTGTGCTATAGGGATTCTAAGACTCAATGAATATTGTGTGGAGTGCTGACTTCACATGTGAATCATTTTTTCCAGATGGCAGCCTGGGTATGGAGTCTTCCTACATTGATGTGAACTGGTATCAGTTATCTGGCTCCTGCCATCCATCTCACATAATGTCTTTGGGTACACTTCAACTTACAGACTGGTCAATTTCATTAGGTAAATCCATTTTATTGGTGCTCCTGACACAAGCCTGATGGCTTAGATAATTCTCCTTCATTTGAATATGAAATCTATTTGTTCTGATCTGACTTACATTAATAATATATGGAGTTTCCAATCAGAAAGATTAATGTCTTTCATATTTTTTGTGAATCTGTTAAGTAGCTCCTCAGGAGAAGCAAATTACCTGCTGTTTGTCTGTATCGCTCCACATCTGAAGGTACAGCTCTACAGAGACAAATGAGATCTCCCTGCCTTGATTGCTTCAAGTTAAATTCCTTTGAACAAATTTAGTGATCTAAAAAATGTTTGTGTCCATTAGTTTTTGTCTGCATTTCCAGTGTAATTTAATTTTTATACATAGCTGAATACTCTTTGCTTCAACCTTGTCATGATTTGCAGCAGGTTTAATGAAACGCAGATAGCTGCAGGCTCGAAGAATTTCTAAAAGCTTGTGTTTTTGTGTGTGCTCAATTCTTTCCACCTCCACAAGGGCTATTTACAAAGTTATGTCATGACTTGCTGAGATTATGTGTACATATTTCACACGGTAACCTTGTGGTACTTGCTGTGCAATGCTTCTCTTCACATGAAACTGACTTCTCTCACTGGCTTTCAGGAATCTCGGAGGGCAGTCTTTTGTGTGAAGTTATTTTCTGTAAAGGTTGAATTCCCCATTAACCCAGTACCCACTTATGATTCAGTCACATCCACAAACAGTGTGGTACTTCAATTCTGAATGTTGTGAAGCAGCTTTTGACATGCTGCATTTATATAATTGCTGATTTTTCTTTTCAGGGACTGCTATTTGAACAAAATGCTATCTGTCTCAAATTGTGCTTTTCTACACAAGAATTAATTACAAGAGCCAACCATGAACTATACAACATGGTTCATGGTTGAATTTTATGACAAATTGTTGCAAAGAGTGACGTTTGTAATATTGTTCTGTTGCACTTTATATGGCATTATTCTTTAATGCAAAGAAGAATGCATATAATAACATAAAGTATTATACACATTGTCCTTCATATAGCTACATTTTCCCTCTCCAGGGTAGGTCTCCTCAAGGTCAACCGATGAAGTCAGCAAGCCTCATTCACCAACCAGCTTTCTGTTCTTGTTTAGCCATGAGAAACGGCCCAGTTACTCATGGTAAATGGCTTTAATGCTACACTTATGCCAGAACAATTATTCCCATTTGGAAGCTCTGCATTATTCAATCAAAAGTAAAGCTCTACAGATTCAGAATAAATGATAGTTAATGAGAATAAGATTAGGTCTATGTAACTGCAAACATCCTTTTTCATTCTGTGCAGTAAATGTATTAATTTTTAATCCGAGGCTATAAAATTCAGGGTGAGCCTTTGTGAAGAACCATGGTGCTTTGAACTTCATTCACTTGTAATATTTGGCTAGCCTCATATAATGCAATTAAATCACAAACTTAGAATACTCATTAAGATAACTGTGTATTTTCATATTAATTGAACACAGTAGACTGCGATAATATTTAATTAAAATGTGCTAAGTATTACATTGCTATACATTTATTTAAAATGTGAAAAAGCATTGTTTCTTTATTTTTGATTTAATCAATGTAAATCTCAAAACAGACAAAAATTTCTTTCCTTCGTGCATACAATATCTCAATGTATTAGTCAGATATATTACTCTACATTGACAGACACATACATTATACATGTATTCGTGTGCACTATAGTTTCAAGAAAACAGAGTCTAATTATTTTCTTTCAGTTACAGCAATGTGAGTAATGATTTTAACTGAGTTATGAATTTGAAATGATGTAAGCAGGGATGATTTGTGTTGGCTTCCTGATTTCGTAGTTGAGTAGTGGTCCTAATCAGTACTCAATGCTTGGGATTTAACTGCAAGATGTGAGGCTACCCTGTATTACAGTGAATGATCTTCAAAATACAATATGTAATCACAATAATTCACTGAATTTTATGGCCTCCAATTAAAAATTAATATTTTTACTGCAAAGAGTTAAAGGGATGTTTCAGTGACATTTACCTGATTTTATTCTCATTAGCCATCTTTTATTTTGAATCTTTAGAGATTTACATTTGATTCAATAATACAGAACTTTCAGATGAGAATCATTTTTCTGGTGTAAGTAGAATATGGAAACCACTTATCATGAGAAACGGGCCCATTTCTCAGGAGTGATCGAGAAAGGAAAGCTGAGAGGTGAATACATGGGTAAAATGACAAAATGCGTTTCCAGGTGCCAGATAAGGAGTTTTCTTTTACTTTTATTGGTTTAAGCAAAGTCCTGTCAATCAAAAGTACCAAGGCAGAGGTTCCTATTAGTCTAATGGCTTTGAGTTCTGTAACTCAGTCTTTTGATTATTCCACTAATGATATGTGTATTTTTCTTAGTCCCTGAAATACAGACAAAGGGTCATATTAGATTTTACTCAGGTAAACTCCACACAGATAGGGCGACTGTGGAGTTTGCACATTCTCCCTGTGTCTGCGTGGGTTTCCTCCAGGTGCTCCGATTTCCTCCCACAATCCAAACGTGTGCAGATTAGGTGAATTGGCCATGCTAAATTGCCCATAATGTTCAGGGATGTGTAGGTTAGGTGCATTAATCAGGGATTAATCAGAGTAATAAGTTAGGGGAATGGGTCTGGGAGAATTACTCTTCAAAGGGTAGGTGTGGACTTGTTGAGACAAATGGTCTGTTTCCATGCTTAGGGAATCTATATAAATAAAAATAATGGGGCTGCTGTCTAATTATGGGTAGTCTGTTTGAAACAATTAATACAGGACATACTTTACCTATTTGGCCCCTCAATCAAGTGGTCAATACAATATGAGACTGATTCCGTACTCAAATCTTTGCTCTTTGCATGAGATGATCTGTGGCAGTGATGTGATTGTAGAAAGGTGAATTGTTAGATAGTATCAGCTTGATAAGTGCCATCAACTGTACCCACGTGGCACTGAGAGGGAATTCATCAACAGGAGGTTCTATTTAATTAATGTGCAGGTGTCTGTGATCACCCTTACCATTTCCTGGAGGTGTGTGCTCTCTATCATGGCAGCTGCCATGTGTCCAACATCCTAAGCATTCTCATGTAACTGGTGCATTTCAGCATCCAGATACTTTAGAAAGCTGTTTACTGGGGCAACAAGAGATACCCACTGAGGCCATGCACCAGCTTGACTAATATGAAGAGCAGGGACAATGCCAACTATGTCTTGACCAGAACTGGGATGGAGCAGAGTATAAGATTGCGGGAGATGTTGCTGCTTGGAATCAGCCTGGGGGTGTCCTCCAGTATATTGCAGACAGAGTGTGCTGGATTATGGTGAGTCTCATGTTGGGATGTCTACAGAAAGGCGCAACATAATGCACACTTAGCCAAACAAAAACTGGGATTCAGCTCAGGAAAATCAGATGTGCAGAGAAACTGAGAGATTTGGTAACAAAGTTATAAAATCCACCAGTTGTAATGATTCTGCTGAGAAGCATGAAATTCCTTGCATCCCCTGCCTTTTTAACAAGGCATCTATGATAATCATCAGACATGTCCAACTATGGAGGATGGACGATTAAAGGCTAATGGCTTGGAAAATGGGGGACCCAGGTGTAAGTATTATGGATTGACCTGATCGGCGATGTTATGACACACCTCTGGGATTTGAACCTGGACCTCCTGGTTCGGGGTAGAGATATTACACTGTGCTACACAAGCCCTGGAACCCTGGGGTTAGAGAGCTCACCACATTTCAATTATCCATTAAGACAATCAGAATACAATTGGAATTATGTTTGAACAATTTGCAGTTGGAGAAGGAACACACGACAACAGCTTTGTGTCTGTCAAGCACATGCTTTCTCGACAGAACTGAGCAAGCCATTGAGAAGTGACTTTCCTCCAACCTCCTTCTCCATCCACACAACTTGCAAGCTTTAGGTCCTGCCTGCTATTTTTGATTCTCTTTGAAGCAGACAGTGATTTTAAAAAAGAACTCAGCTCTACAGTTCCAGTCAAACCACCAATTCCATCATCTACATCTTTCCATTCAAACAATTGAGACCATTGTTTTTTATTCATTCATGGGATATGGGTGACTTTGGCTACATCCATATTTGTTGCAAATCTCTCAATTACTGAGTAGGCTCCTAGGTCATGTCATAGTTGTAAAGAAACCACATTGTTGCCACTCTGGAGTTATATGTAATCCAGACCAGATAAGGATTGCAGATTTCCTTCTCTAAAAGGCATTAATGATGCTAGATAGATTTTTTGTGACAATTGGAGGTTGGAACCTAGTTACCATTAAGGTACCTTTTTATTCCAGGTGTATTTCCTCATTGAATTGCAATGTCACCCTTTACAATGGTGAGAATTGAGCTCATGTCCCAGACGTTAGCCTGATGTTCTGGATTACTGGTCCAGTAGCATTAGCATTACGCTACCATCCTCACTATTAAGCCTGAAGCCAGCTGAATCACCAAACTATAAATGGCATACTCTTTTTTTTAACATTTTTTGCATGGGCTTGAATTTGGCTAACCTATGCTTCCCTACTGTGTAATCTGCATTTTGTGTGTGTGCATATTTTACAATTTTACTTAGATTAGTTTGAATATAAAACCTTCAATTTTTTGTATACTCAAAAAGTCCTGTCCTTTTGTGATCGCAGTGTGTAATCAGTTAAATATTTGCTGAATTGACAAGTACTTCCTGTGCAAACAAAAGCCACTTGTGGTCAAAGGAGAGTGGAGAGAGAGAGAGAGATTATTGAAACAATATTGTATGGATATGTCCAACAGAATTAGGCAGATTTTCTTCATTGAATACAATTTAGCTAATAAAAACCGAAAGAATTGCGAATGCTGTAAATCAGAAACAAAAACAGAAATTGCTGGAAAAGCTCAGCAGGTCTGGCAGCATCTGTAGAGAGAAATCAGGGTTAATGTTTCAGGTCAAGCAATCCTTCCTCAGAACCCATTTAGCTGATGTTTTGGATGGAAGGTGCTAAATATCTAATATAACAAGCACCTTGTACTCCAATTCCTTTACTAAGTTCACCAAGTATCTGCATCTTTTAGAATTAAAACCCATTAAGGGCATTTACAAAGTCACAATTAACAATTGGAATTATAACATTTATTATGACAATCAGGATCATTATATTGACATGAAAGATACAAATTGTCTCCATGGGATTCTATTATGAGAGCCAAGACTTAAACTTTCCAATGTGAAGCAAGAATCTTGCATGGGCCAACCTAATCAAACCCACTGTTACGTATTCAATGAATATGATGTCACTTATTCTCTGTCCCTATTTAGAGCTGCTTGTAAAATGGTTGCCTGCAGTGAGCATCACATGCCAGAGGTTGCATGACTATAGCAAGCCAGGAAGCTCATTAGTACAACATTGAATTTTCATCCAAACACCCAATTAGGTTGCCTAAGTTTACTGAACCAATGCATGCTTATAGTTTATTCATAGAAAAAACACTGGGTTCCATTATTCATCTAATTTTCATTAGCAACTGAAACATGCTAATCCTTTTCATTTGAATCATACATAGTAAAAGGGAACAATTATAATTCATCATCAATACATACTGGAAATCTAAATGCTTAACTTGTTTAAGAATTCCACTTAATATTGGACAGTTGCAGCCTTAGCTGTTCATGGAGATATCAGACCATGTTAACTTCAAATGGCAGGGCAAGTCCCAGTTTGGCTACAGAGCCATGGTCAGAACCATCGATTGGCTAAATGAAACTATAGTAAATTTTTACAAATGGTTTTAAGAAATATTTTAAATCAAGAGAATGAAGTGCCATTCCACTACCCCATCTGTCGTGCCTTAAAGACCCCTCAGTCTATCATGCCAGACCCTGCCAGTAAGCCTGTGATCAACTCCACTGCATCCTCTGTGGGATTTGAACTGTGGTCTCCTGTTGCTAAATTCTCACTTCTGCCCACCTGAACATGGCCTCCTGTTCTGTGGGT
This sequence comes from Chiloscyllium plagiosum, assembly GCF_004010195.1. NCBI lineage: Eukaryota > Metazoa > Chordata > Chondrichthyes > Orectolobiformes > Hemiscylliidae > Chiloscyllium > Chiloscyllium plagiosum. The sequence goes on along the minus strand of NC_057728.1, from coordinate 32,028,915 downwards.
CTTTTGTTAAACTGAGGGCCAGCCATGAACATCATCAAGGTTTCCACAAACTCCCAGCATTGGGCTTTCTTTATATCCTGCCTGCTCTTCCCCCAACTCTCTTTTTAACATTACACACGAGTGACCTAGGCTGCCCACTCCTAAGATTATGCTTAGTTGAGTTTATGACAACAATGAGTGCTAAAAACTGAAAAGCACTCTATTCCTTGGCTGTCATTTTCTCCATCTTTCTGAGCACAATTCTGAAACAAGAAATTGCAATGGGCAAGTGCCATCAATGGGGAAAAAGAAATGAATTCATGATAATGTTCCTCTGTTCAAAACTGGGATTAAAGATTCAGTCAAATGTATACAGAAAAATCTAACATTACACTGTTGAAGTATGACTTGTCCAGTGAATTGGTAATCAAGAAAAACAATGAGAATAAATGTAAGCATGTGGAAGATTTTCTGCAGTGACTAACAAACCCAAATGCTACTGAGAAACACAGATGATGTTTAAGTAACAGAAGTAACAGAAATTAGCTGGAGAATATTTGGAAAGTATGATAGGGAACAAAAACACAACAATAGGCAAATCTAGATTATGTTCCAGCTTTTATTCAGAACAACCATGAGTGCCAGTATGTCAGAATTTTTGGTCCACTAAAGATTGCATGATGGGGGCTGGGGGTACATTGGAAAACTAGGTGCCATGCTAACAATGGCATTTTCATGCCCATTAATGCAGTCATTTTGCTGGGTGCAAGGGAGGTGTTGACCAACGCAAGGGCTAAGACAAGCCATTAACTTTAGGTTAGGTTAGGTTAGATTACAGTGTGGAAACAGGCCCTTCGGCCCAACAAGTCCACACCGACCCGCCGAAGCAAAACCCACCCCTTACCCCCACATTCACCCCTTACCTAACACTACAGGCAATTTAGTATGGCCAATTCACCTGACCCTGAATTGGCCTGTGGGAGGAAACTGGAGCACCCGGAGGAAACCCACGCAGACACGGGGAGAACGTGCAAACTCCACACAGTCAGTCGCCTGAGGCGGGAATTGAACCCGGGTTTCTGGCGCTGTGAGGCAGCAGTGCTAACCACTGTGCCACCGTGCCGCCCACAAAGTGGTCATTAAGTGGTCAATTAATGGATACTGCTCCAGGTCACAGGCCATTCGATAAATCCTAACAGGCTGTGGTTCCAGTCAGAGAATGATAGATGAATAAACACCCTGTACCCATTAGAGCTCCACCACAGTATCCTTGAACAATTCCCTCCTTGCCATTTCCAATCATACCTCTCACCTTCTCACCAGGGACTACCAACATGGCCCTATGCAAAGCCCAGGGTCTCCATAGATTCTGGCTCCAATACTAAATAGCTTTCTCTTAGCCTCAAAGCAGTTCTAGCTTGCAATGATGCTAGGTCCTGTGACCTGTCAACCAATTGGAGGCAGGAGTTCCTCTTGGTGCAGGATTCCTGTGCCATCTCAAAACAATTAAAGGGCCAACAGCGATTAATGGCTGTGGGAAAAGCTGGCCAAGTGGGAGTGAGCTCATCTCTGATTTGTAGGGGATGGATGTGAAAGCATCATTATTTGATATTGACATCTTTTCTGTGCAAACTCATATGTAATCACGGGGACAACATCCTGTTACAAAGTGAGCATGGAGAAATCTAGTACTATGTTATTATTACAAAATGCAATAAAATCAACATTCTATGTTTTTGTCAAACAAGGTACATTCATGTCTGTCTTGATATATTCTCCATATAAATTGTTTAATGGGGTTTAGCTAGCATCTAGTAGTTCTTCTGGGGAGGGACAACTAATTTGACCTCCCAATGGAAAATTCAACCCTACATTTAATATCACATATTCTTTAAGTGTGAAACTCTTGACTATTTCATTTTCTGTTTTTAATGCCATCCAAGAACCCCCTATAAATTAAAGTACCTTGATGTTTCTTTCACTTCTAAGGCTAACCTAAGTATGCCACAGCTCTCAAGAATTCACTTTGACTCTCTTCATTTACAGGTTTGGCATTTAGATTTCAGAGCTCTCTCTTTCTCTGATGATTCCACTGCCAAACTCTTTGTCAGTAGATTTTTCAGGCAGAACTGATGATCTTAATTCCAATGAGGCTGAGTTGTTTGTTCCAAACATGTGCCCACTTACAATTTCTGTTTAGCAACTGCAAGTCAGGAGCACCCCTTGTTTCTAATGTCTTTATAAAGCTTTATCTGGCAGCTTGCAGATAAATTGTTACCTTCTCTCTATTTTCCAAGCTGAGCTTTTGCAAGAAGCCATGCAGATAAACCCAAATCAGAAGACTGTCTTCCTGAAATCTATTTTCATGATAATGTGCGTAACTCAGGATGTCCCAGATAGAAATTTCCACTAATTAACACCAATTCCCAAACTTGTATTTTGATCAGAAAAGTTATGGATATTTTAAGACACTTGCTTGTTTAACTACTGCTTTCAAATCTTTCTTTGGTCTGAAGAATTACATAAATAAGTCACTTCTCTAATGAAGACAAGAATTGTCCCATGGTTCACTGTCAATTCCCCAGCTAAATTAGCCTATCTGTCAGTAGAGGCCTCTTATTCTTTCAACTCTGACCTTGTAAGTACTCATGAACCATCATTTTAATGAAACGTACTTTAAGTTTAATTACAAATTCAGGATTTTTTCCTAATATCTCACATTAATCTTTCCAGTTCTGAAAGTTGTACACGTAAAACATATCAATTCGCAGAGTTGTATAGCACAGAAATAGGCCTTTCAGCCCAACTCGGCCAGGTTTCCTAAACTGAATTAGTGGCATTTGCCTTCATTTGGCCCATATGGCTCTAAACCTTTCTTATCCATGTACCTGTCCAAATGTCTTTTAACTGTTGCAATTGACTTGAGAGCATGTCTATCAATAGTTGAGCCAGAAAAGTCAGGGGATGTTCAAAAGGCAAGAACTGGACGATGGCAGAGATTGGAGAGTTGTAAAGCCTGAGGAGGTTATAGAAACAAGGAAGGGTGAAGTATTGAAGGCATTGCTAGCCTAGGCATCGGTTTAAGTCAGTAAGCGCAACAGTGATGAATGAATGGATTTTTCACTCGCAAGGTAACTCAACCCAGAAATAAAATTGCACTTTTGTATACATAATATTTATCAATTATTGATGCATCAAATACTGAATTTGTGAATTATTTCCAACTTCTAGGTATGAACCAAATAAATAATCAGAAGCTATATATAAAAATAGTTGTTAGACATTTTTTATGAATTCCCTAATCCATAAAAATAAGCTGTCTCCTGTCACAGTGATGCTGTCTGTTTCCATAAGTGAATTAACATATTGCTCTGTATTATTTTGCATCTAACAAAGCATGTCAATTCTTTTTGTAACATCCACATATATTTACATTTACTTATTCTGCTAAGCTGTGAGGGTCAACATTGTGCCTTTGGCTCCTTGCTGCTTATCTCCTGAAGATTTTTCATTATCTAGATTTTTACAATGAATACAATGGGAAATGATATCAAGTCAATTCACATCAGCCCAATTAAAACCTGGAGTCAAGAAGAACATGGGACAGGATTTATTCATGGGAAACCTGGAAATCTGGGTTTGCCACAGGTCCTGGCATACTTAATATTAGGGGCTTAAATTACCGAAACAGATTTCCTGCTCAGCAACATGTCAGAGTCACAGGCTTGCTGTCTGTTTAGAGGGACAATAATTAGGGAGTGTATGTCTGACATTGCTAGAGGGAAGAAAATTGGATTTGGTGGGAATTAAATATTATTTGGGCACTAAAAATCGGACTTTAGGAATTGAAGATAAATTGGACATCACAGAAGGTGAGTTGGACACTGTGGGAGAGAATTAGACAAGCTCGGCATTAAACATTAGGAAAGCCCTCATGGTGCAGGAAGGTTGCTGGTCATAGGGTGTTATAAGTTGTACCTAATTGGCTGGTTGTATGGGGGACATTCCTGCTCTTCTTGGCCAAAATCAGTGAAACAGAAGGAATTGTTTAAGCATTTGTTCCTTCAGTGTTACTTGGTCAAACTCCTTTCCTAACAGGAAATATGGCTATACTTTTACCAACTGATTGAAATATTTTAAGAAGGCAGCTCACTTCCAACTTTTGTAAGGGCAACTAGAGATAGACAATAAATGCTGACCGTTGAGTTTTAAGAAAATTTGTAGCTCAGGTTGAGGTCCTGGATGTAGGTTTGCTCGCTGAGCTGGACAGTCACCAGATGTTTTGTCACCATACTAGGCAACATCATCAGTGAGCCGGATCATCATCCGGATGAAGCACTGGTGGTATGGCCCACTTTCTATTTATGTGTTTAGGTTTCCTTGGGTTGGTGATGCCATTTCCTGTGGTGATATCATTTCATGTGGTGATGCCATTTTCTGTTCTTTTTCTCAGGGGGGATAAATGGGATTTGTTGACAGAGTTGACAAATATGTTTGTTGACAGAGTTCCGGTTGGAATGTCATGCTTCTAGGAATTCTCGTGCGTGTCTCTATTTGTCTTGTCCTAGGATGGATGTGTTGTCCCAGTCAAAATGGCATTCTTCCTCATCTGTATGTAAGAATACTAGTGAGAGTGGGTCATGTTGTTTTGTGGCAAGTCGATGTTCATGTATCCTGGTGGCTAGTTTTCTGCCTGTTTGTCCAATATAGAGTTTGTTACAGTTCTTGCATGGTATTTTGTGAATGATATTAGTTTGCAAATGACAACAAGCAAAAAGATTATTTTCTAACAGTCACTTACCAACTGTCTGAGCTACGTTACAGCTACAATCAAGCCTGAGGACTACAACTGTATGAAAGCAAGAAATACTAGAGAACTGTTGCTCTCTTTCAAAGGCAGTTGGATGGTACAGTTAGTTAAATTTTAAAACTACAAGTTTAAAAGGTGATTAAAGGGACAGTTCCAATCTATTAAAACATTCCTAGAATGATACATAGGAAAAGTACAATGAAAATAAAATTCTGAATATTACAAAAGGCCTTACCTGGGACCAGAGGTTAGTTGATTCTATCATTTCGCTTCTTGGAAATGGTGCAAAAATTTTAAAAAGCCACATGTGACATCACTACTCTTTTTATTGGCAGGTTTTAAAGCAGCAATCTGTAAAGCTGCAGCATTAGTGGGTGGCACGGTGGCACAGTGGTTAGCACTGCTGCCTCACAGCGCTTGAGACCCGGGTTCAATTCCCGCCTCAGGCGACTGACTGTGTGGAGTTTGCACGTTCTCCCCGTGTCTGCGTGGGTTTCCTCCGGGTGCTCCGGTTTCCTCCCACAATCCAAAAGATGTGCAGGGTCAGGTGAATTGGCCATGCTAAATTGCCCGTAGTGTTAGGTAAGGGGTAAATGTAGGGGTATGGGTGGGTTTCGCTTCGGCGGGTCGGTGTGGACTTGTTGAGCCGAAGGGCCTGTTTCCACACTGTAATGTAATCTAATCTAATCGTAATCTAATCTAAAAAGTAAAAGTGAAGTGGAGAAAAGAGAAGCTTTATACTGGGACACATTACTTTCCTTTTAACAATTTAAAATAGTACAAAAAAACACAACAAGGATAAAAAGTAAATATGTAAACATGGATTGGCATTCCATTGATATTCTGAATGAATTCTAATTTTAAAAACTACTGACTGGATGTCAACATAGTCAGCATTCTGGATGTAGGTTTGCTCACTGAGCTGGAAGGTTCATTTGCAGACATTTTGTCACCATACTAGGTAAATCTTCAGTGAGCCTCCGGTTGAAGCACTGGTAGCGTGGCCTGCTTTCTTTTTACGTGTTTAGGTCTCCTTGGGTTGGTGATGTCATTTCCTGCAGTGATGCCATTTCCTGTTCTTTTTCTCACGGGTTGGTAAATGGGATCCAAGTCAATGTGTTTGTTGACAGAGTTCCGGTTGAATGCCATGGCTCTAGGAGTTCTTGCATGTATCTCTATTACTGTGGTGTAACAACTTGCTGCCACAGCTTCTAGTACCCACTTGTTAGCACTGCTACTATGATGTGTCTGTGCTCTTATATATAGTTAACCCATGCACAGAAATTTGAGTTCTTTTGAGTTATGTGTGTACACTAATACGACATCTCAGACTTGTATATATAGTCTGGGTTATAAGTGTCCTTAGATTGCTATTACATTACAAACCAGTTAGCTGGCTGACTACTTGACTACTGACTTACTGACAGTTTGCTTAATTGCTGTCTGAATGTAAAGAGACTGAGATGGAGACCTTTTATACTATACCATCACATATTATGAAATTATCTAGCTCGTTTAAAGATTTCCTAAGTCCTAAGGAACCTGTTATGCAGAAATTCAAATTGAAACATGCTTTAAAATCACAGATCACAGCATCCTTAATGTATCTTATTAATAAGCCCACCTCCTGAGAAAGAAACAAAAACAGAAATTGCTGAAAAATCTCAGCAGGTCTGGCAGCATCTGAGGAGAGAAATCAGAGTTCATGTTTCTGGTCCAGTGATCCTTCTTCAGAACTGATGGTAGTTAGGAAAAAGTCCCTCAGAAGATAGGGGGGGAGGGGTAAGGAGTAAATGATAGGAGGAGATAGAGCCCAAAGAAAGAGAACAGTTGGACAAAGGAGTGAATACCAGTCAAACTAGGAGAATGAATAGCCAGTAATGGAGACTATTAGTGGCTAACAATAGGTAGTGTATAATAGCAGACATTGTGATAACAAGGCCTGGTGTGCTGGGGGTTGGGGTAAGGACATGGAGAAGGTGCCTTAAGTCCTAAAATTGTTGAATTCGCTATTGAGTCCGGAAGGCTGTAGAGTTCCGAAACAGAAAATAAGGAACTGTTCTGCCAACTTGCACTGAGCTTTGCTGGAGCACTGCAGCAAGCCTGAGATAGAAATATTGGCCAGAGAACACCGTGGTGAGTTAAATTGGCAGGGAACAGGAAACTCAGGGTCTTTTCTGTGAACAGAATGTAGGTGTTCTACAAAGTGGTCACCCAGTCGGCACTTCATTTTCCCAATGTAGAGGAGACCACATTGTGAGCAGCAAATGCAGTAGACTAGATTGAGTGAAGTTCAGATAAAGCACTGCTTTACCTGGAAGGTGCATTTGAGCCCTTAACTGAGGAGGGAGGAAATAAACTGGCAGGTGCTACAACTGGCAGATTGTAGGGGAAGGTAGCAAGGGGCTGTGGAAGGTGTTGGGAGCAAAGGAGGAATGGACCAGCACATCCTGGAGGGAATGATCTTTGCAAAAGGCTGACAAGGGATGGGAGGGGAATATGTGTCTGGTGGTGGCATCCTGCTGGAGTTGGCAGAAATGGCAGCTAATGATCCTCTGGATATAGATGCTGGTGGGATGATAGGTGAGGACGAGGGGGACCCTACTGCAGTTGTGGGAGGGAAGAGAGAGGGGGAGGACTGAAGTGTGGGAGATGGGTCACACCCAACTGAGGGCACTGTCAATTACAGTGCTGGGGAAAACTTGGTTGAGAATGAGGTTGATATCTCGGAGCTTCCCTTGTAGAAGTTGGCATCATCAGAACAGATGCGACGGAGAACGAGGAACTGGGAGAGTGGAATAGAGTCTTTACAGAAGGAAGGAGCAAATGTTCCTGAGAAAGAACCTATTGCCTACAATCCATCCAGCCTCTATTAGATCTGGAACTGAATGGATTGTGGGCAGGTTGGGATCTTGTTTCCAACTTATAATATTTTAATTTACCTCCTTCTCCATTTCTCTCGGGGCAAGAGTAAGAGGTTACGATTAATTCCTAATATGTTGAACGTGAGATAAGGAATAAAAATGTTGAATAAACCGCAGCGCTGCACCTATTCTGCCCAAATCCAGCTTTCTATCATTATTACCCCTTCCCACTTTCTATTTCTATTGTGCCCTCCTCCATGCTTCACCCAGATCTCTAATTCTGTTTTTTCTTTTTCTCCCACTCCTGGTTTTGAACATTTGCTCTGCTTTCCCCTTTGATAAATGAGGAAAGTACATATTTTGCTCTATTTAGTCCTAGTTAAAGATCAACAAAGTTGGAATTAGCTAACAGTGGAGGTTAATTGGCAAGTGTGTGTTTTACCTCAGGCCAAATCTGATGTTCAGAAGTTTAATGAAGAAGAACCTTTGCTGCATTGTCAAAGCAATGATAAAGTGTGAACATTTCTGTCCTGGAATATGTGCTCAGAATTCATTCTGAGTATGTAGTGCAGCAGGATGTAACGAGGTTTGCCCAGGAGCACAGAGAGTATAGCAGGCATATGACTTGCATCTCAATGTGTGATTCTCAAGGGAAGGGAAGGATAATGCTTTCATTCTGAGGAAATCAAGCGACCAGCAGATTTTAAAAGAAAAAGAAGGAAGGACATTCTGGCTTGCAGGAGATATAGGGTAGTATTAAATGGTGATGAGAGAGGCTTGCCTCAGAAACGGTGAGACCAGAAGACCCTGAAATGTAGGAGCAGAAGTAAGCCATTCGGCCCATCAAGTCTGTTGTGCCATTTAATGAAATCATGGCTGATCCGATAATCCTCAATTCCATTTTCCTGCCTTGATTCCTTTACTGATTCAAAATCTGTCCATCTCAGCCTTGAATATACTTCATGACCCAGTCTCGATGGTCCTTTGCAATAAAGAATTCCACAGATTCACCATCCTTCTGGTAAAGGAATTCCTCCTCAACTCTGACTTAAAAGTACGGCCCCTTATTCTGAGAGCCAGTGAGAGATCTCATCGGTGGCCTGCTAGCTTAAGTATCACGCGGGCAAGTAACTGTGTAGCAACAGGGATCCCTCAGGATCAAGGGGCCCAGGGTGTGAAATCCTGTTCTCTGATTGGCCAGCAGCTCTCAGAGTGGGAGCGGTGGTAGCTGCTGGCAGGGCTCAGGATCACTGATGCACCCAGGCCATAAGAGAATAATGGTGGGAAGGGAAAGGGGCCTGGGGTCAGGGCTGCAGGGGTGACAGAGTTAGGTTACACCAAAGCAAGGGGTATTATTGCACTGCCTACTCCATCTTTCCTGATGCCAGTGAATGAGGGCCCCATGCCACAATCCCACAGGCATTCCTAACAAAGTTTGCTTCTGGAGTGGGCATCAATTGTATCTGAGGGCCTCAGTTGGAGTCAGTGTGGGAAGGCTGCTCATGATCTTCCCCACCCTGGATTAATTCAGGGCAAAGCAAGAAGGCAGCACCCTGCTTTCAAATTAAATGCCTCTCTATCACTAAGCACACCTTGGGAGAGGGTATTAAATTCTCTCCATTGTGTAACCATTGTTGCTAACACAAATAGGCCATGTGTCTTATTCAACAGTCATTTAGGGGGCTTACATGGTACATTAAATTACACTGATCAGAGGACATCTTACAATTAGGATTCAGAAAGTAAAAGGAGTGTTGTATATTGTTGCTTTAGAATGAGGCGGTAGGCTTGAAAGAGAAGCTAAACCATGGAACGATGATGATGTGTACCAGCCACCAGCAACAGATGTATCACAGCATAAAACAGTGATAATATAGCCACTGTTCTGTGACATTGACCAAGAGAAATCAAAGCCTTTGCAGATTTCAGGTTGAACAGAGATGTATGTGTGCGAAGGTAATTGCATAGAAGTGAAATATTGGAGGCCAGAGAATTGAGCTGTTAGAGTAGAATGGGAAGTGGCTAAACAAAGCAAGTCACAAACTGGGAAAACTATATAGAGGCCAAAAGATCAGATGACTAAGGAGGAGGGAAGATAGACTACAGTTATAGGCGATTTGACCAAGTAGTAAGCAGAGCAAGATTAAAGTCCTGGGGTTAAGGAAGAACTAATATCACCCTTCTCTGTTCAGGGGCAAGCAGCAGTGGCAGTGGAAATGAGCTGCAGAGGTAACTGTTCATCAGGATTGTGGAGAACGTTCAATGTCCACCCCATGGCTGAATGACAGTTGAGTTGAACAATGCAAAGGGATAAAAACAATGCCTTTTGGGGAAGGAATTCCATTCTCAAATTTTGACAGCAAGTACTGAGGGAAGGTTGCAGCCACAGTTCCAATGGCAGACCGAAATAGAAGTTGGGCTAGAGATGACAGGGAACACTTTTGTTGAAAATTTAAATCAAATGAAGGATCAGTACTTTTTTTTAGAAAAGCTGCTTTCTCATCACTGTTAAAATCTGACTTTCAGGAAGCTCAGTTTTCGGATCCATGAATTCCTGCCATTTAATCAGTGGATCACAAAAACAATAATATGGAATTTAACCTGAATTTTAACAAAAGAGGCAAGCATGATCCAAAGTGATGGTTCGCAAGGTTAAGTATTACAATATATTCTCAACCATCTAACTGTGAAAAGCAATAACTGCATGCTAAGCTGTGTTTGATGAAATGTTCAGATTAAAAGAGAACTTGTGAATCTTTCTGAGAAAAGGAGTTGAGAGAGTTTATTGGGAGGTAAATCATTAAATGCATTTTCATTACATACACTATTTACATCAATAAATGTTTTGTTATGCTCAGCAAATAAAATAATATTGTGCTGCTCCCATCAGCCTGAGTCATAAATCATCCCTTTTTGCTTTAATTCTTCTGAATAATTCCTTTTTAATAATCCTCTCATTCAAAGCTCTGAGCTGTCTTCCACTCAATCCTTCATTGCTTCTTTTAGGTCAGAAGCATTAGATTTGTTGATATTCCTGCCAATTAGAACCCATATTATTTGTCTCCCAAATGCAGTCCAAGCCATTTATATAAATTCCCAACTGTGTAGTTGATTTATGGGCACATCTTTCTGCATGTGGTTACCAAGCAGCACATTTATTCACTGATGTTTACTGGATGGTCTCTCTCTTAGCAAATTTATATTGGAAGTACCGTTCTCAATTTCAGTCTACGGTTGTAGGAAAGGTTGCATCCAGTTTGCAAAGTGGCTTTTGTTACAGATTTCAAAACAGCTGTATGTGTGTAAGTTGTTTTATGGTTATCATTTGTAATTATTGACTGGTGCCAGTAAAGATAAACTAAAGCTATAAGAGGACCTTAAGAGTGCAGCAATAATCTCAAATTGTTTTGTGTACCTGTATCACTAAAGTATCATTCTTTGGCGGCAGAACATTTGACCAGGTCCACTTGACTTCTATGTCATACCACTGAATACAGCAGAGGCTGCCTTGCTTTTGGAAAATGATGAAAACTAAATTGATTGTGTGAACTACAACTAATGATCACATTATATCTGCAATGAGACTGCAGATATGCCATCAGTAATACCAGCAACAATGCCAAGTGGCCCACATCAATATAGTATTCAATTTCCAATTATTCTCAGTTTAATTCAGTCACATTAGCCATTTTCTGTAATGATATTAATTTTCTCAAACTGATTTCCTCTATAGTGATTTCTAATAAAAACAGTACTGATCACCAAAATCCATCCCAAAGGATGCCTGATTAACAAGGTAAGTAATTTGTGATCTACCAGGACCACTGCCTCTGGAGCCTTTTTTATAAAATTGCAGTAATCATGCAGAAAATTCTTGGGATATCAAACCACTCACACTGTATCCCAATAGCTCAAAACAGTGAATTCTGAAGCACATCTGTATCAACTTTTCCAGATCTTCAACCATTGGTGTCATGGAAATCTCATGCCTATGGCCCAAGTAGATTAGATTAGATTAGATTACTTTACAGTGTGGAAACAGGCCCTTCGGCCCAACAAGTCCACACCGACCCGCCGAAGCGTAACCCACCCATACCCCTACATTTACCCCTTACCCAACACTACGGGCAATTTAGCATGGCCAATTCACCTGACCTGCACATCTTTGGACTGTGGGAGGAAACCGGAGCACCCGGAGGAAACCCACGCAGACACGGGGAGAACGTGCAAACTCCACACAGTCAGTCGCCTGAGGCGGGAATTGAACCCGGATCTCTGGCGCTGCGAGGCAGCAGTGCTAACCACGGTGCCACCGTGCCGCCCACAATACTTTATTAGTATTCAGTTGTTAGACAAATGTTGTGCTTTACGTTTTACCATGCAGTGGTTTATTATCACAGCGTTCTCACGTTTTGCAGTTGTCACTTATTAAGTAGGAAACAATTAGTTTAACATTAGATTCTGGAGAGCAAGCAGTCCAGCTCAATTATTTTATATGTTCATTGGATATTTGAACATTACTGTCAAGACCAGCTTGTAACATCCATCCTCAATTGCTTTGAGAAGTTAGTAGGAGTCACTGTCTTAAACCACTGCAGTCTGGATGGTGTAGGCATAGTGTTGGAAGTACAGTGCTGTTAGGGAGGGATTTTAGAGACTTTGACCCAACAAATATTCTTCCTTCCATTTCATGTTTTCAATTACAGACGGTTAACACTAAATTTATTCTGTCATGCCTTTTTAAATTTAGTGCAACTATTCTGTCAGGCTACAAAGGCTATGGGAACAAAATTGGACAGCACCCACCCCTGGCATTTTCCAATGCCTGTTCTTCAGATTCTGGGAAACCTTTGCGCTTCTAACCATTCACATGAATACAGAGTTCAGCCTGTGCTAAACCATGTAGTCACTAGTTACATGCCTGAGCCAAGGCCCAAAACCATGAGAGATTGACATGAGATACAACAAGCCTACACCACTGAAAGTGTATTGAAAGGGTATGCATTTTGACTGGAGCAGATGCTGAAAGTCATTTTAAGAATGACTGACTGTGACCTTGGATAAACACAAAAATAATGCAAGTTGCCAGAGAATAAGGTCCAAGGTTCTCTGCTGCAGCAGTGGAGAGTAAGGGACAGTTCTATTCCACTATCCTGCCAACCCACCCCACGTCCCATTTCCCACCACAAGCAGTAGCCCTCAACTGGCAGACATTAGGACTGTCAGGCTCTGGTTGATAGCTTCTGTTGCCCCCAGTTGCCAGTGTCAAGAATTGTAATGTGGCAATCGATATTTAATGAGCTGATTGACAGGTGATGGGGTGATTTTGTTTTTCACCAGTGAGGGTGACATTTTAGTTGACATCTATTGTGCCTGCCACACATTTTTATAAAATGGGATAATTCCACCCATCATTAGGTTAGTACAAAGGTCCAGCAGATGAACAGGAAAGCAAGTAGAATGTTAAAAGTCATAGAGTCATACAGCACACAAATAGGCCATTCAGTATAACTCAGAGAAAGTGAGGACTGCAGATGCTGGCAATCAGAATCGAGAGTGTGGTGGGACTGCAGATGCTGGCAATCAGAATCGAGAGTGTGGTGCTAGAAAAGCCACAGCAGGTCAGGCAGCATCCGAGGAGCAGGAGAGTCAACATTTCTGACATAAGCCGACTGATCTCCAGCATCTGCAGTTCTCACTTTCTCCTAGTTGATTTTAACCTTACTGCAAAGCCTCTTCCAAGAATGCCCACCTTGAAAAAGTTCTCCTCCTCTCTCATTCAGTGTAACTCAATGCTGACAAGGTTTTCTAAACTGCAATACTCCAAGTTGCCTGCACTCGGCTCATATCCCTCTAAACTTTTCCTATCCATGTACCTGTCCAAATGTCTTTTAAATTTTATAACTGCACCTGTCTCTACCACTTCCTCTGGCAGCTCCTTCCATGTACATGTTATCCTCTGTGTGGAAAAGATTGCCCTCAGGTCCTTTTTAAATCCTTCTCCTCTTACCACAAACCTATACTCTCTAGTGTCAGATTCCCCCACCCTGGGGAGTTAAGTCAGTCAATTGTAATTGGAAAGGTCACGAAGGTCAATTTGTTCTAGATTGGAATGTAAAAGAAGGCATATTTTGTGTTGGCTGTTGAGGGTGTTGGTGATGCCACATTTGGAGTACTGTATACAATTTTTGTCTCCCTTTTTAAGAATGTGAATAAATGCCATTGGAGCAGTCCAGAAAAAGTTCCACTTGGCTGATCCCTGGGATGGAGGGCTGTTTTATGAAAAGAGGTTTGACAGGCTCAGTTGCATCTGTTGGAATTTATAAGAATACTGGAAGAGATGATCTTATTGAAACACATGATCCTGAGAGGAATTGACAAGGTGGATCCTGAAAAGATGTTTCGCCTGGTGGGAGAAATTGGAATGAAGGGGCACAATTTAAAGTTAAGGGAGTTATCCATTTAAGATGGCGATGAGGAGATTTTTTTTCTCCGAGTTTTGTGGGTATTTGGAACTCTATTCCCCAGAGAGTGCTGCAGGTGGAGGTCATTGCAGAGATAGCTATATTATTGACAACAAGGAAGTCATGAAGTTACTGCATCTAGTGAATCCAATCTGCCATGGTTGTATTGATTGGCACAGTAGGTTCAAGGAGCTGAAAAGCCTACTCCTGCTCCTAGCTTATATGTTAGTAGGCGGGACCCTTTCTGTTCCTGACTGTTCAACTGTGTGATGGTAAGGTAAGACATTACACTGAGTTGGAAAATGGACAACTCAAGCCAAATTAACTGTTCTTTTTCAGATTAACATCATGATCTTCCCTGCTGCATAATTTACAGATACATCCCAGAACTAGTGACACCTGATTCTGACCATGTCAGAGTATGTGCATACAGTGCAAATACATTTTGAGTCTGTAAAACATGAGCAGTGCTGAAAATATGAGCTTTACTAAATCCAAATTGCAACCTAGGTGCTTAATATACTCATTGTTAATGTTTTAAATTTGCTTCCCTAAGATCTTGGTGACCTAAGAAGCTTGGAAAGATGCACGGATTTGCTCATCCTTGTTTTGTTTAGGCGTAATGTCTAAAAAATACCTTCAGTTCTCCTGATATTAATATTTTGAGAGTCCTAATTTCCAGCCTTATTCTTCCTTCCTCAAAATGTTATCTCTAAACTTTTTCCATTGTTTTTCAAACCAAAGTTGGAAGCTTGCCATTAGCAACTGACTTGTATTAAAGAACATTCCTTCAAAGGTCCAGTTCTTGTTCATGTTAGAACTTCACCAATTTCAAATTCTGCAACACTAGCCTCTTTCATTATATGACCCAATTACAAGGCTTATGTTTTTGTAAGATCCATTGTATCAGTATACTTTAAAAGACTAAAACAACCTTTAAGTGCTTTGAAGGCAAGTTGTCATTTGAATTGATGTGCAATCTTAATGGCAATATACAATTGTACATGTTTATGTAATGTAAAAGTCTAATTTTGCAGCTGGCCAAATAGATGCTTATTGCATTTTATAATATCACATATGAGTTCGATGAGTGAGAATTTATTAACTTTTATCTTCAAGTGAACTTCAGCACAAATTAATTGTCAAGAAAATGAACCAAAATGTAAAAGCAAATGAGAATCAAATGACTACAAAGATTGTTCCTCTAATAGCAGACCATAGATCATGATTTATAAGTCAACCCGGTACGTAAGACAACTTTAGTATGAAAGATCACATTGTGGCCTATCCTTAATGTCAAAGTCAACCTTTTCATTTCTACTAGGAAGGGCCTAAGTGTGACCCCAGGCCAATGGCAATGTGGTTGACTCTTAATTGCCCTCTGGGCAATTCAGGATGGGCAATACATGCTGGTCTAGTTAGTGACGTCCTCATTGCATGAATGAATTTTAAAAATGCTATATTCACAATCAAAATTAACTTCAATGTTTGACCTCAGATATACATCTCTTCCTCTCATTGTAAGTTGGCACATGAGATCAAGCAGGTGATACAGGTCATGTTGTGAAGAAGGTGCACAGGAGGGTAAGACACGGTTTGCCATTTTAATTTTTTCCTTGGTTGCAAGGAAGATGGGTAAATCAAAGGGAAAAGAAGAACCTCCCTTATCGGTTTACAATCCCCCCCTCAACTGATGTTCCTCCATTTCCTACACTGGGCACATTGCACATGCAGGCATGAGGAAAGGGAAATCTGCCCAGAGGGGATTAAAATATCTTGTGGTCACTTCTAAATGACGGTTGATCTTGCTACACAATGCTCTGATTTGTCCCCTTTCCTTTCAGGGATGTATTTCATAGAACAACAAAACCCATATGTGGTTGTTTCAGTCACAATTACAATTTTCAGATCCTGCCTGTTGTCCTGCCAAGACAGATGAAGAAAGTCCATGAATGCAAGGCTGGCTTCTCTGTTCAGCTCACAAAGTACCCAGTCAAATGGTAGCCTGCAGCTAGGGCAAGTGTGCATTTGGCAACCTGCTGTAACTGCTGATCTTTGATGGTTCTCCATACCATCAGAGACACTGCCTCCTTTATGTTACAGTAATGCCAGGGATTTTACAATGCAACATAGTCTCTGATGGATTACATAATTTATTCATGGAGTGCCTGGAGCCACAGAGGCAGAAGGTCTTGCATTAATCTATATATTTGTGTTGAACTCGACTTCACGTGGCATCAGAGCTCTGATATTTGAACTACCTTGGACTAAGAGTCTGAAAATCAATTATAGTTTTTAGTCCTAATCCTATCCAGTAACCCTTTCTGCCCAATGAAAGCATACATGCATAAGGTATTTGTGTCTGGGCTGTGAATCAGCGATGAAAGACAGTCGATCCCAGTTGAGTAACTAGGCCACGTGTGAGTAAAGCCATTGAGATAAGATACGGAGGATAAATGATGCTTATCAAATTGTATCATCCTAAGGAATCAACACCTTGAGAAAAGACAGTACAAAAAAAAATTAAATGTTATTTCTAATTTGCAGTTCTCATTTAAGTAATCATGGGATAGCACCTTTCTTTTTAAACTAATGATCATTCCAGGAAAGTGGAACGGCAGAGACACAAAAAGATGTGTTTCAAAGTGATAACAAACACGTTCTCTCGAAGACCACACTGAAACAAATAAACAGGTTCAGCCAGACATCAGAAAGCTATTTGTAAGTGAACAAAGATAAGTCTTTTGTAACATGAAATGGTTTGTGTTGTAAGCGGTCCATAAAAGCTTTTGAATTAGAGACTAGAATTCCATTAATCCATTTGATCTATTTATCAGATTAAAGAGGCCATGTCTTGTTAGAATACCGTTTAACCTGCAGAGTTGCTACTAGTAGTTGGCTGCTTTCCTAGCATACTGCTTTGATTACAGCCCTTCAGGCATTTTTACCATGAGTGAGCGCTATTGATGCCAGCCTTGTGATTTTCCCACTATTGATGGCACTCAAATATAAAAGAGCCTGCCCCTGGAGTTCCGATTAAATTGCAGATTCAGGTTTTCATAAGGATTGTGATCTGCCATTTTCAACCTCATAAAGAAGGCAGGAAGATGAGTGGATCAGATTGACTGCCCATTTTTACATCCTGTCTGCTTTTTTAAAATTTTCCATTGACTTGCATTAGGTTAAAATGCTGTTTTGAGAAATTCCATGTCCATACAGAGTTACTTCACGTGCTCAAAATAGATTAAATTACTTACAGTGTGGATACAAGCCCTTCGGCCCAACAAGTCCATCTTCGGCCCAATCCTCCAAAGAGCAACCCACCCAGACCCATTCCTCTACATTTACCCTTTCACCTAACACTACAGGCAATTTAGCATGGCCAATTCACCTGACCTGCACATCTTTGGACTGTGGGAGGAAATCTGAGTATCCGGAGGAAACCCACGCATACACGGGGAGAACATGCAAACTCCACACAGTCAGTCGCCCAAGGTGGGAATTGATCCTGTGTCTCTAGTACTGTGAGGCAGCAGTGCTAACCACTGTGCCGCCCATTTTATATTGTTTTATATTGTGTCCTAATATAAATAAACAACATAAAGGAAACAATTTATACCTAACCCAACAAATGTGAATTTCAGGAGAAAGTGAGGACTGCAGATGCTGGAGATCAGAGCTGAAAAACGTGTTGCTGGAAAAGTGCAGCAGGTCAGGCAGCATCCAAGGAGCAGGAGAATCGATGTTTCGGGCATAAGCCCTGGCTTATGCCCGAAATGTCGATTCTCCTGTTCCTTGGATGCTGCCTGACCTGCTGCACTTTTCCAGCAAGACATTTTTCAGCAAATGGGAATTTCACCAGATCAGGTGGGACTCTGATTTTATATCCCATTCAACATTACTTACTTACCTCAATGGAGAATAAAATTGGGCAGGGCATGAAATTCATGAATATAACACCAATTGAGCGTGAAATCAGAATTCTACATGATCCCATTAATTTCCTAGTTAGGTTAGTTAACATTTACCTCAGAAAAATCAGCAATATCAGGCAAGCTGGAGTCTGATGGAAAACAAACTGATGATAATATCACCACCCTGTGTCTACTATCACTCCTGCCATTGAACAGAGAAAGTAAAGATCTCATTCATCTGTGCTACATTTTCAAAGAACAACAAAGAACAAAGAAAATTACACACAGGAACAGGCCCTTTGGCCCTCCAAGCCTGCACCAATCCAAATCTTCTATTAATAGACAATAGACAATAGACAATAGGTGCAGGAGTAGGCCATTCTGCCCTTCGAGTCTGCACCACCATTCAATATAATCATGGCTGATCATCCTTAATCAGTATCCTGTTCCTGCCTTATCTCCATAACCCTTGATTCCACTATCTTTGAGAGCTCTATCCAACTCTTTCTTAAATGAATCCAGAGGCTGGGCCTCCACTGCCTTCTGGGGCAGGGCATTCCTCACATCCACCACTCTCTGGGTGAAGAAGTTTCTCCTCATCTCTGTCCTAAATGGTCTACCCCGTATTTTTAAGCTCTGTCCTCTGGTTCGGCACTCACCCATCAGCGGAAACATGTTTCCTGCCTCCAGAGTGTCCAATCCTTTCATAATCTTATACGTCTCAATCAGATCCCCTCTCAGTCTTCTAAACTCAAGGGTATACAAGCCCAGTCGCTTCAGTCTTTCAGTGTAAGGTAATCCTGCCATTCCAGGAATTGACCTCGTGAACCTACGCTGCACTCCCTCAAAAGCCAGAATGTCTTTCCTCAAATTTGGAGACCAGAACTGCACACAGTACTCCAGGTGTATCTCACCAGGGCCCTGTACAGCTGCAGAAACACCTCTTTGCTTCTATACTCAATTCCTCTTGTTATGAAGGCCAGCATGCTATTAGCCTTCTACACTACCTGCTGTCCCTGCATGCTTACCTTCATTGAGTGGTGTACAAGAACCCCCAGATCTCTCTGTACTGCCACTTTAC
>NC_057728.1:31962668-32007709 GCF_004010195.1 Chiloscyllium plagiosum | reverse complement strand
GTAATCTGCCTTCCTGTTCTTGCCACCAAAGTGGATAACCATACATTTATCCACATTAAACTGCATCTGCCATGCATCTGACCACTCACCTAACCTGTCAAGGTCACCCTGTAATCTTCTAACATCCTCCTCACATTTCACCCTGCCACCCAGCTTAGTATCATCAGCAAATTTGCTAATGTTATTACTAATACCATCTTCTATATCATTAACATATATCTAAACCTGTCACCTATTTTCTAAGGATCTGTATCCCTCTGCTGCCCATTCACATATCTGTCTAGATACAGCTTAAATGACGCTATTGTGCCCGTCTCTACCACCTCCGCTGGCACCACGTTCCAGGCACCCACCACCCTCTGCGTAAAGAACTTTCCACTCATATCACCCCTAAACCTCCCCCCCTCTCAACTTGAACTCATTACCCTAGTAATTGAATCCCCCACTCTGGGAAAATGCTTCTTGCTATCCATCCTGCCTATCACCTCCCATGGTTTTGTAGACCTCTGTCAGGTCTCCCCTCAACCTATGTCTTTCTCATGAAAATAATCCTAATCAACACAACCCCTCTTTATAGCTAGCACCCTCCATGCCAGGCAACATCCTGGTGAACCTCTCTGCATCCTCTCCAAAACATCCACATTTCTTTGGTAAAGTGGCGACCATAACTGTACGCAGTATTCCAAATGCGGCCAAACCAAAGTCTTATACAACTATAACATGACCTGCCAACTCTTGTACTCAATACCCTGTCTGATGAAGGAAAGCATGCCATATGCCTTTTGACCACTTTACTGACCTGCGTTGCCACCTTTAGGGTACAATGGACCTGAACACCCAGATCTCTCTGCATCTCAACTTTCCCCAGGGCTTTTCCATTTACTATATAGTTTGCTCTAGAATTAGATCTTCCAAAATGCATCACCTTGCACTTGCCCAGATTGAACACCATCTGCCAATTTTCTGCCCTACTCTACAACCTATATTCTGCTGCATTCTCTGACAGTTCCCTTCACTGACTGCTACTCCACCAATCTGCAAACTTGCTAATCAGGCCACCTCTACCTTCCTTCAGATCATTTGTGTATGTCACGAACAATAGTGGTCCCAGCATGGATCCCTGTGGAACACCACTGGTCACAGTACTCCATTTTGAGAAACTCCCTTCCACTACTACTCTTTGTCTCCTGCTGCCCAGCCAGTTCTCTATTCATCTAGCTAATACATCTTGGACCCCGTGCAGCTTCACTTTCTCCATCAGCCTGTCATGGCAATCTTACCAAATGCCTTACTGAAGGCATTCCTGATGTAGAGCTTATGTTCAAAGTGTTGATTCTCCTGCTCCTCGGATACTGCCTGACTGGCTGTGCTTTTCCACTTTTTGACTCCTCTTTACTGAAGGCGTTTGACAAGGGATAGAATCAGCAATCATCGTGGCTTTGTTTATTTTCCACATCAAATTGAAATTGCCCATGTAAGTGGGCCCATGCAATCTTCCCATAGACAGGAAGAGATTAAGGTTAGAGGTGGGTGATGACCCCGCATGCACATTCTCTGATATCGGTAATGCCATTGACAATCCTAGGGGAAGTTTCTATTTCCTATTTTTGTCAGGTTAGGTGGAATTGGAAAGTTTCTGAAAACCCACCTTGTTTGAAAATTCATGAACATTCTGTAGGGAGGTGAGGGATGTGTCTACTGTGGAACATTCTAAATATTAACTGTTTTGATAATTACAAATGTGCTTCTTTGATGCAGTCTTATAGTCCAAAGTGTGTCCAAAGTATACACAAGGATACTTTTCTCAATGTAAAAGTTCAAAATTGTGGAAACAGTACTGGAAATTCTGTTGTTACGCTAGTTTAAGTATCCAAAGTGCATTATGTTTGGTAAGAATAGGCCTGCAATGTTCACATTGGGAAGAAACCAGTGTTGTGTGCCCAAACAGCTTGGATGGACAATACATCTGCTATAGCTTAGAAAACATTTAGCCGTTGGTATACCAGTTCCAATAGATTCCATTGGTTGGGGCTCTAATGATTTATTCTGGCAACTGAGCCCATTATTAATGCATGGCTGAATTTCAAAGCCAGTAATGCACTTATCTCGATCAGGCATTAAATGCATAGCTCTGGATGTAGGTTTGCTCGCTGAGCTGGAAGGTTTGTTTTTAGACATTTCATCAATCCAATGAAACCTAAACACATACATAGAAAGTGGGCCATGCCACCAGTGCTTCCTCCAGAGACTCACTGAAGGTGTTACCTAGTATGGTGATAAAACATCTGAAAATGAACCGTCCAGCTCAGTTAGCAAACCTACATTCAAAACCCTCAACCTGAGCTACAAATCTTGGCAAAACTCGTTAACTGCATTGTTTTAAGAGGTTATTAAAGATTATCTATCTTTTTTTCAGTTACTGATTAGATGTTTGTTTGCTTTTGCAACTGGATGACCATTTGAAGGAACTTAAAATTATTTTCTCATTGAGTCTGGAACTTTTCCTGCCAGTATAAATCATTGTTTTTGAGTTATCATTCTGTTAGGTTGTTAAAATATTTCTTTTTCATGTATATTTTAAATATTTTGCATTGCTGTTGCATAATTCTTCAGGGCAGTTCATATGGATATTGGGTGAGTGACTATAGAGGGTACATGGTGGAATTAAAGAAAAATAGGAGAATACAAGAGATGGAGAGGGCACAGAGGCTGCTTTGTGGGTGAGGGGCTGAATTTTAGGGGGTCGGTGCCCTTGCAAATCAAATAAGCCCCTCTTAGCCAGCATACTTCAACAACTGAATTCCTCCAGTGGGAAATATAAACCTATTTCCCCCAATTCCAGGAAATGTTTTTGCAAGGTTTGTGAAGGTTTGTAAACATTCCAGAAAATGTAAATATGACATGTAAAGGTAGGTGATGGGCCTAGATTTCTAAAATCAAGCAATTGTCTAAAATGCTTTTCTTGACTTTTTCTTTTCTGTCTCATGAAAATCTAACAATCTATAATTGGTCTATATTGATCACCCATCTGAAATGTGAAATATTTTAAGTCATGACAATAAACAACTACTGTATTAACATGTCCTGTTCTGGCACTTCCTGTCTTGTAAAAGTGTCTAATCTTTGAAATGTATGCTATTATATTTATTTGGCAAGCATTTTGAAGTAGGAGAGAGCAGTTATGGTTGGCAAATATGATGGAATTATAACTCCATGGTGGACTTGTTATTTTTAAAGCTAAATCCCCACTCAGAATCCAATGATTGATAAAGTTTGTTGTATCATATGTCGAAGATTCCAGAAAAGGCTGCAACTGAGTATCAACTAAGTTGTATAGCTTTTTGAGGTGGGCAGGGGAGAGATAAGGGGTATTGGGAAGGTATATGGGAATTGGTAGTGTCTGGCTGGGTTTTGGGGGATATAAAGAATGCTCGTGGGAGACTTGAGGTCAAAAATAAATTGAAAAGGAGTTGAAGATCATCAAAGAGATAAGATATTGTGGGGAAGTTGTAGGTCTCGAGAGATCAGGGCAGGGATAGGGCTGGCCAAGGATCACAGGCTGGGTTGATGATAAGCGTGATTTTGGCAGAGACTGAGGAGAAAGGAAATATTGTCACTACTTTGCTGTAGTAAATGCATTTATCTTATATGTCCAGCCTATCGCTCCTCCCTTTATATGTCAAGTTTCCCAGCAACAGGGCTTAAAAATAGAAAAAAGAAATCCTGCTAAGATGAAGGGATTCCGTCTAGTCGAAATATTTCCACTACCGACCCACCTCCATGAGAGTGGAATGGTCACCTGCCCTGCTCCCAAAGCTTGTCCTTCCTCTGTTAAAACCAGCAGGGGTCAGGCTTGAGGTGGTTTAGGTTTACATTCTGTAAATGTTAACATTTGAGATGATGTAACATCAGTAGGTGAGAATTCATAAGTAATTTTCAACTTCCAAGAAGTACCAATTCAGACAGGTTGCATTAGCTAAGTAGACAAGGAAAGTACTCTCACCATGACATTCAGAACAGTTTAATGAGTCAGGAGACCTTGACATATTTAGGTTCTGGTTTTAAGTGTTTCCTGAGAGCCAAAGAAAAAAATTATTTCGCCTCGAAGTTTGATTTATGTTGTTTGCACCAACTCAATAAGAGGTCTACACTCATTATGACAAATGTCATTTATGAAAGATCTTGTTTCTTACGATTACAATTTGTTTTTAATTTTTAAGGTTATATTTGACCAAGTTCACCCACCTTTGGATAGTAAAACTAATCATGCTGGAGCCCTTCACTGCACCCTGCCAGGATCTCCTTGTCTGGCCTGGTTAAAACCTATTCAATTCAACCCACGCAGGGAAGGAGTTTCTCATCATTCTGCCACAATTTTCTGTTCATGCTAGCAACAATGCAATCAAACGGGGGTGGGAGTGCCTGGTGAAGTTGATGAAGGATTGCACTGTGACATTAAGGATACTTGGAAGAGCATTGAATCAAGCTCAGGATGATCAGAAAGATAAATCAAAGAAATTTCAAGGGCTTTCCAGAACTATCTTTGTACCTTGGACCAACAGTGTTTCAGACTTGCAGCTACACGCTAATTTTGTCTCTAGGCTTCGAGATCTAGGTTTTGCCAGGGAATAATCCAGCACTGGAAATTCTCCAGGGAACTCCAATAGTCCAAGTCATACAATAGAGGCAAAATTGGCAAATTTGACTCATCACAACATAATGTAGCTACACTGTTGCAGTCTATTGCCAGGGCAGAGGGGATGAGGAATATTGATCCATTGCTATCTCCCTAATCTGTTCACTTACCACAGCCAATTCTACACATCTAATTATTGCCAAATTCTTCATAGGCACTAAAAATACATTTCTACCATGGTATGCCTTATTTGCTGGCATAGCTTTCACAGTTTTTTGATTTATTGAAGATCAGCTTTATATTCAATAGCTTAAAATGGCTTTGGCATGAGATGAGCTTGTCTTTGTCTCCCAAGCTGCAACTCTGCCTGAGGAGGAACCACTTTAACAGTGGTTTGTCTGCAGTGACCCTCCATCCTATAGATCACTATAAAGCAGGCCTTCTGTGACATTGCACACTATCAGAGCACCACTCCCATTTTCTTGCCTGAAACCCATAATGATCCAGGTCAGACTACTCGCGACATCTAACTGAGCAACTCTTATGACTGCATGATCTTTGACATCTGAATGGCAGTTCAGGCAAGCTGTCATTCAAACAGTTGAATGACAGCAGTAATTGAATTTTAAATTAATCTCTCTGAACTTAAATGAAAGCATGAAGAGATAACAGGTATTTCAGTCAGGAGCACTGGCATACTATGAGTGAAATATATCTAAGTACACTCTGATTAAAGTGTAAATGAAACGTCTGGAAAGGGAGGGATCAGAGAACCTATTAAAATTGAGGTTATGACTAGCAGAGGAAATGTCTTTTGTCCTCTGTGAGTAGCAAAACCGCAGTCAGGTTGTCAGAAAAATGAAGATTGCATACCAAGATGTGATACTAGTAACCTTTGCTTTAATTACTTCAAGAATCACATAAGAGCAGGAAGTGAATGTAATATACCATTGATGTTACATCTGAATGCAATCAAAGAAGGGCTATAATGTATTTCACACCCAGCAGAGTGCTTTATTTGCTAGGTTGCCCTCAGCTAAAGAGAGATTTTGTTTCTCTGAAGGCTAATCCTTTCAGGTGAAATGCTGAGTTTGTGAATTGTAAGATTCAAAGTGCTTTTAAGATTGTACAACCCATTCATCAAAGCGCGCCCGTGCTGTCATCTTATGGAGCAATTGGAACTGGTTTATATGATATTTAATATTTTAATATGGTCTTGAAATTATTGCTCCAAATTTTGTTTTTTTTATATAATAAATATGCAATATTCTACATTTTTTAAGATGTATGGTTTAAAGCTTCCTTTTTCTGGACAGAGACTATTTTTATGGAAACTGTGCATTAAGTATGTACAGTATTACTTCAGGTAAAATTGTTCCTTTTTCTCCTTGTCTATGAGGCTGCACAACTGACATTTAATTAACCAACAAATTCAAAGCTCATTTCCAACTATCCACGAATTAGCCTTGCGACACACCAAATTGTAATATTCCATGCCATAAGAAAATTCAAAACATGAAAATACCTTTTTAGCTCTTCAGTTCTGCTCTAACTAGTTCCCATGCTGTTAACATGCACATTTGGGCGACCTCAGTTAGAGAGAGAGTGCTAATCAACTGCATATTGTACCCTCTGTCTGCTGCCTCATACTGAATTTGATTTAGAAAAGTTGATGAGGCAAGGTTTGTGAAGGTTTGTAGCTCAGGTTGAGGTTTAGGTTTACACACGGATGAAAAAAAACACCATTTCGACTGGGACAACACATCTATCCTGGGACATGCTAAGCAAAGACATGCCAGAGAATTCCTAGAGGTCTGGCACTCCAACCACAACGCCATAAACAAGCACATAGATCTAGATGCCATCTATCAACCCCTCAGAAAACGAACAAGAAATGACATCACCACAAACCCCAGGAACCCCATCCAGGAGAAAGATATAAATAGAAAGCAGGAGACAACAGCTTCGCTTCCCTTGGAGGTCGCCACTGATGATGTTACCTAGCCAGGTAATGAAATGTCTGGATATCAAACCCACAGCTCAGCGAGCAAACCTACACCCTAAAGTTGATGAGGACTACCTCCAATATGCCCTGTACTCAAATTTGGATTATACAGCAGAAGATCTGTGTTTCATGGTGTAATGGTCAAGATTACAAAGACAGAAATAAATTGCTCACAATGAAATTCTTACACATACCTTGTGCATATTTTTATGAACTATCCAAATGTATAATTTGCATGCTCATCAAATTGTCACATTTTGCTTCACATATGCTTTGTGTTTATGTCACATTGAGTATCTTCTCATTATTACACCCACAATTTATGAAATAGCTGAAATTATGTATTCATTGTTGTACAATTGTGCAAGATCTCATCAGTAATGAAATTGTGACCTTCTGGATGTAAGTGGATCTGTAGAATCTGACATAATTATCCCACGGAGCTCAGAAAGATCTACAGTGCAGAAATTCATTGCTCCTGGAATCTCAGGGAAAGAGGCAATTTAATCATTAATTGCAAGTATAACTCCAGGTCAACATGGAATTGATAGCACAGCAGTAATTGTCAGTGAACCCATCTGTGTTAAAACGTAAACTGTTATGTTCTATAAAACCTAAATATATGGCACATAAATTGCAAATTTCTTGAGACTAACTCCTCAACCTTTAGATTCAACTCTTCTTTTTCCCTGCAACTCTATTGAGAAGCATCTATGGACAAAGCAAACATTCCATTTGTGTGACACTGAACTTAATACTGTGGCTGAAAGTCAACATCTACAAGAAAAATAACTTTCATTTATCTTACCATTAATGTAATAAAACATCCCAAGGCACATGAGAAAAGCATTATGAAACAAAATTTGGCACATATCCACATAGGGCAAGGCTTTGTTTTAAACAGCATCATCAAGGAAGAAGAAATAGAGATGGAGAGTTTTAAGAACCAACACCATCACATATGCTTTGCCTCCAGCAGTATTCATACTTGATGTAGCAATGTTTACTTTAGCTCAGGTAGCATAGTACTATTGCAATGTAAAGTTTATCACAGTTCCTGATATAAACATGTAAGATAGGGTCCAAGATCTTTGTACTCAGGTCACATGTTACGTACGATACACTGATTAACTGAACAGCATTAAAGATGTACTGCAGACCAACTGTGAGACATAACGCAGCTTATAGACAGAATTCCAGATGTTGATAATCTGAAGGCACGTTCACCAATGAATATCAGGAAGGCATTAAACAGGATGTAAAATGGGTCGCTAGCCAACCCATACTATGCCAATACTGCAATTTATAACTTCCCACTTCAGTTCATTAAGCACCCTACTGATCGGTACATCCTGTTTTTTTTAGGTACAGGCTTCCATCTTAAAAAATGCAAGTAATACTCCTTTTCTTCTTTGTTGTGGGAATGTAGTATTTTAATCATGCACATCTAGAGTCTGCAGTTTTATTAGTGAGGAAAAACTGGAGCACATCATGATGCAGTAGCAATAAAAATAGTTTAATGCTTCTCAAGCAGCTAATGATCCATAATGTTAATGTCAAAGAGTTTGTTAATGTGCCTATGAAGCATGCATTTTTTGTGCATAATGGGTTCATAACATTTACACAAAGATTTCATTAGCAAACACTGCCGAAATTTACTGGATACCTCTGAGGGAAGAAATGAATGTTTGAGTTTCATTAGGAGCCTAGAATATGCAAGTGTTTGTTTTCGATACAAAATGGGTCTCCAACTGGACACAATATGCTTCTTCCATCTTTGGGTTCTCAGCAGCTTGCAGAAACTGGTCATAAAGTTGTAAGTAATTTTTTTTTTAATTCATACCATTGGAGGAGCTGAGAAATATGATTACATTCCTGCAAGCCAGTATTGACCTATTGGTCACTAGCCCTCCAGGTTTCTTGCTGTACTCTATCTTTGTGATGACTGGACATTGGAGTCAAACAATATATGTAAGACCCTGTCCTGCAAACTACAAGAAGTTGGCCAATCTCCCTCTTCAGTTGAATCCAAGGCTTCAGAGGCTGATGTCTTGCAGGAGACAGAATATTCACACCATCCATTTTCAACTAGAAACTGAAATGCTCCAACTCCTATTTTGTAATTACAAAGAAAGGCGAGTTATTTTGGTGGGTAAACATGTTGTGCGTGTGTTCTTTCAAGCCAGAAATGACCAGTCATGGATCACAATATCTCCTCTTCCAGTCTCACTTTTTATTCAATAAGACTCTTCTATTATGAAGTTTATTGCATTACTGAAACTGCTTACATGTTATTTGATCATCACCTACATTACTACGTGGTCAAAATGTGTGGCGCTTGGAAAGCACAGCCGATCAGACAGCATCCGAGGAGCAGTAGAGTTGACATTTCGAGCATAAGCTCTTCATCATTCCTGATTAAGAGATTATGTCCGAAAAGTCGACTCTCCTGCTCCTTGGATGCTGCCTGACTGGCTGTGCTTTTCCAGCGCCACATTTTTTGACTCTGATCTCCAGCATCTGCAGTCCTCACTTTCTCCTACATTACTACAGAATCTATTAGAGGAGTACACTGGCCATAGATCTGTCTCCTGAAAATGACCTCTTTATTGACTCAGTGATATCATTACCATTGGTAATGTTTAACCCCATGGGACAACATTTCTGAATTATTTCTCACTATAGTTGAAATGTTACAGACAATCTTCTCAACACTGGCAGACCTCCTCAATTAGTATGAGAAGGCTCACTGGACCCAAAATATTAACTGCTTTCTCTTCACAGTTGTTGTCAGACCTGCTGAGTTTTTCTAACAATTGTTCTATGAGATCTTGTTTTACTTGGGGATGCAAATTTTGTAAAAACTTGGGATAGCACAGTGGCTCAGTGGTTAGCACTGCTGCCTCACAGCGCCAGAGACCCGGGTTCAATTCCTGCCTCAGGCGACTGACTGTGTGGAGTTTGCACGTTCTCCCCATGTCTGCGTGGGTTTCCTCCGGGTGCTCCGGTTTCCTCCCACAGTCCAAAGATGTGCAGGTAAGGTGAATTGGCCATGCTAAATTGCCCGTAGTGTTACGTAAGGGGCAAATGTAGGGGTTTGGGTGGGTTGCGCTTCGGCGAATCGGTGTGGACTTGTTGGGCTGAAGGGCCTGTTTCCACACTGTAATGTAATGTAATCTAATCTAATCTAATTCCAGCCTTGGGTGTCTGTCTGTGTGGAGTTTGTATGTTCTCCCTGTGTCTGCGTGGGTTTCCTCCAAGTACTCTGGTTTCCTCTCATAATCTAAAGTGGTGTAGGTTGGGTGAATTGGCCATGCTAAATTTTCCACAGTGTTCAGGGATGCATAGGTTAGGTGCATTAGTCAGGGGTAAATGTAGGGGAATGGCTTTGGGAGGGTTATTCTTTGGAGGGTTGATGTGGACTTATTGGGCTGAAGGCCTGTTTCCACACTGTAGGGAATCTATGAAAATGCTTTCCATAGTTCCTTGAAAGTAGAGTAGCAGATAGATAGGATAAGGAAGAATGTGCTTGGTATGCTTTCCTTTGTTGGTCAGAATATTGAGTGCAGTAGTTGTGAGATCATGTTGCAGTCGTATTGGAAGGATGTTGTGAAATTTGAAAGGCTTCAGAAAAGATTTACAAGGATGTTGCCAGGGTTGGAGGATTTGAGGTACAGAAAGAGGTTGAGAAGGCTGGGGCTGTTTTCCCTGGAGCATCGGGGGCCATGGAATGAATTTTATAAAATCATGAGGGGCACGGATAGGATAAATAGAACAATGTCTTTTCCCTGGGGTGGGGAGTCCAGAACTAGAGGGCATAGATTTAAGGTGAGAGGGGCAAGATATAAAAGAGACCTAAGGGGCAACTTTTTCACACAGAGGGTGGTACATGTATGAAATGAGTTGCCAGAGGAAGTGGTGGAGGCTGGTACAATTGCAACTTATAAGAGGCATCTGGATGGGTGTATGAATAGGAAGGGTTTGGAGGAATATGGATCGGGTGCTGGCAAGCGGGATTAGATTAGGTTGGAATATCTGGTCAGCATGGACGAGTTGGACCGAAGGGTCTGTTTCCGTGCAGAACATCTCTATAACTCGAAAAGCTTGAATAAAAATGACAGGCTTTCTTTTTATGTACTAACCAGGAGACATTCTGCTCCTTTAGTTTGCAGATGGCAAACAATAAAGGGCAGTTTAAATTTAATGGTAGCCTCTACTTCGCAATTGTAACGTACTTTCTTCTGACTGCTTATTTGGTGTTCTGTGCCTTAGTTTTGCATTTCTGCCTGCTTTAGATGCTGCCTGCAGGTCTGGTAATGGGATTTGTACACTACACATTAAAATGTCAGCCTTGACTCAGTGGCAGCCCTCTCACCTCTGAGCTGGAAGGTTGTGGGTTTTTTTAAGCGTCACTTAAGACTTGAGCACATAATCCAGGCTGACATTTCAGCACAATACCAAGGGAGTGTTACACTCTCAGATGTCTGTCTTTTGGATCAAAAATGAGGCCCTGTTTGTTTTCCCTGGTGAACATAAAAAGTCCCATAGCCCCTTCAAAGACAGACATAGGAGGCTTTCTCCTTCTCCCAGCAATATTTATTCATCACTGAACATCACTGAAACTGATTATTTGGTTATGTATCCCATTGCAGTTACCGCAACCCTGGCATACACAAATTGACTGCCACATTTCTTACATTACAACAGTAACAGTTCAACTGAACTTGAATATCAAGTGTTTATTTTCCTTCCACAATAAATCTGCTTCTGCAAATGAAATGAATCTCACATGAATTGAATCAAATCTAGTCTGTAAATTTAAATCATAAACAATGATATTACTACTGAATCTGACCTGCAAGTTTGAAGGAATTCCATTTTTGTTGTGTAGTGACAGAAATAAGTCAAGCCCACTGATTTCTCTGTCTAGATAGTAGTGAAAAAGGACAGAAATCTGAATAGGAGGTCCAACCAGTGGACATGAAGTGTCTTCCTCATTTCGACCCATTACACGCCAATTGCAATTGCAAGTAGTGTGCAGGTTCTCATCAGTTTTTTCTTATTTCTCCCACACTTTAACAGCTATTTCCAGGATCATTGTGTGAAGGTTCTGATAAGTGGCAGGAATGGCTTGATGTCTCTTAAAGGAGAGTAAGGGCATCTAAGTGAGATTTAGCAATCAGATATGCCAACAGATTTCCAATTAGTAGTATAAATCCTACTGATACACAATTGATTTAAATTATTTGTGTCTTGTGACTTTATGGTGTCTCTCAATCTGATTGTAGTCAACCAAATCAGATCCAGATCCATGAACCTCTCTCTAATGTTTTGTTTAGGGACACTTCTCAGCATATTTGAAGGTAGTTGGGGCCTGTAAATCAAAATGTTGCTGATCTTCTGCCTTCCTGTCCATCTTTTGTTCTGTTCCCCCATTTTGCACAAGGTGGGTAAAGTACCAGGCATCCAGCCCTTCCTTAAGTCATCAATTAACTGTCTCATCCATCCTCCACTGCAACGTTTCAGGTTGTGACAGAAGCAAGGTGACCAACCCAACAGCTTGCACTGCACAGGCTAATGATGGGCAGGAAAGGAAGGTCCCCTATGCCCATTAGGAAAACCATAGCATCCTACACCATGCCAATTCTGATTCTTGGTCATCCCAGGCCAGTTATCAATGCTAAAACAGACCTAGCAGTTATTTTGCAGACTGAAAAATGTTGACAAATATCAAACCAAAACTGAGCATCAAGCAGCACATCTATCTCTATAATTGCTTATTTCCACTTGCATAACATTGCTTCTGTTCTCTCTCAGCAAAATCTTCATCTGCATTGTTGTTGGTCTTCATAGTGTCCTATTTCCACTAACCTTAACGTACCAACTAATGCAACTATACTCTGTTTCACACTAAATGTTATTCACCCAGACTCATCATCCAAACCCTTGCTGATCCACTGCTTTTATTTTGACCCAACAAAGAACATTTAATTGTGTTTTGTCATCATCATCGCC
The DNA here is from genome assembly GCF_004010195.1 of Chiloscyllium plagiosum. Taxonomy (NCBI): domain Eukaryota; kingdom Metazoa; phylum Chordata; class Chondrichthyes; order Orectolobiformes; family Hemiscylliidae; genus Chiloscyllium; species Chiloscyllium plagiosum. The sequence goes on along the minus strand of NC_057728.1, from coordinate 31,995,053 downwards.
AAAATCATCATATTGTTCAGTGCAATGTTTTGCATTCTGCTCAAGTCTTACTTACTCTCCTTCAATTGATTCACCTTCATTGATAACTATGGCCTCATCAGTATCCTTTCTCATAATTTGTAGCACTCTGTCCACCATGGAGATTAGAATTTACTGGTGCATCTCACCTCCTCCTGTTTCCTCCAATTGGGTGCGCGGCATAAATGAGGCAGATGGTTTTGGTGAGATTATCATGGCTAAATAGTTGCCAAAATGTGGAACATTTGAGATATGGGTGCAAGACTTGCTTCAGTGCTCAGTGTGTAAGGTCTAATTCCTGATTGACAAAGAGAGTTCATGGATGGAGTCGAGGGCTTTATGTGTGAGCTTAAAAATGCTATTGTTCAAATATGGCCATTAAAGATACGCTCACTAAACATGACTCCTGTGAGATCAGTAACCTTCATCAGGCACTGCATTTAAGTCTTTGGGGCAACATTTCTGATAAACCTTTGCTATCTATTGGCACTGCCTTCAGAGCATAAACCTGGAGAATCCCCATTAGCCCCCACGCCCCACTTCCACTCTCTTGAAAGTTCAGGAGATTTCTCTTTCTTTCTATCACTTCTGGCAAAATTGCTAGTGCAGAATTCAAAGCTATGATAAATGAACATTCCCATGGACTACTACTACCAACTCTTCTATCTACTGCATGACATTCACAATTATCTCTGCATAACCTGCAGCCACAATTATTCCTCTTATCTAGGTGGTGCAGAATGGCTTTAAGTAGTGCCAGGTGGCTAACAGAATTGGGCATCCTGATGTAGGTAGCCAATGAATTGGACGTGAAGTGCAAGCTGTCCATTGAAAGGACCAAGCAATTCAATATTGTCATTCTGTCTGCAATTCCATCAATAACTAAAGGTTAACCATGCTTCCTGCACCAGTGTCATTTCAGCCATCTTTACCCAAAGGCCATGGGCTGTCTGTTTTGTTATTGTGGCTATGTGCTTGTTGTACACGGCCAAAACTAAGAAGCTGTCGGGCCCAAGCCCTGGTCAAAGCATGGGCAGCATTGTATCTACCCTCCACATCATCAGGGGGTTGCACAACAGTATCATAAGCCACAGATGCTGTGGGTAACCCTTGTCCCCTGTAACCAGTTTCTGGAACTTCAAGCCTACCAGATACAGAAGAGTACCCCTGAAGTAAGAGTCTGAATGGCTACTAGGGTATCAGCTACCCACCTCCAGAGCAGCAATCAGAAAGCACCTGGACATTTATCAAATGGAAACTCTTCCAGTTGATAAAATCTGCAGTGTTGTCTGCGTGCAGTCGCTGACACCCAATACCTGGGAGAAGATAGCTACATCCCAAATCCTACTGGATTGCAAATCCTACTGCAATCCTGCAGTACTGATCCCAGCATCAGAAAACAACATAAAGTGGTGTGATCTCTCATAGATGGCAACAGTTACTGTGTGCATGATTCCACCCCATATGTTAGAGATGATGGGGAGTAGAGAGGTCAGAGAGAACTCTGTCCAGTGGAGCCTAATCCTGGGGTGAAGGGTAGATTCAGGGAGAACTCTATCCTCGATCCTCTGCAGCACTCTGTCCCATTCTGGCATCTCCAGTAGCATTCCTGTTTTCCCTCCTCTTTTCCTCCACCTTGGACAAATGTCAGTCACCCTTACCACAAGATGGCCATGTATCTGGTTAGCCAGTCAATACCGTATCAGTTACGTAATTCTCAAAATTCTATACACAAAATAAGACATAATAAACATGCCCCTCAAATGGTCCACCATTAGAAGAACGTGCAATGACAAGAAGATAATATGGAATAAAGTATAATGTTTGGAAGAAGGAAGCATGTATTCTGAAAGTTAGATGAATAGTCATCCAAAAGCTGTAGAATTGGAAATTGTGTCACGTAATGTATATAACCAATAGTATTTTGAGTGGATATTGCACTGAACATTTACTTCAATACATACAGTGCATAGGTGAATTTACTTGTAATTATCCTATATTCTATAATTGAGATAATCACCATGTAATATAATCCAGGATTAGCTATAATAAAATGTTATTTTAAAAATCATCAAAAAATTATGGACTCACATTTACCTCAAAGGTCCACAAAGAAATAAGAACATGCTTTAATTCATAAGGCACAGCTACTCCTTATTAGCATGACTACAGAAATTAGTAAAGGCTGCATATCAAGCTAGTGGGGACTTAGTCAAATTTTCTCACTGGGCTCAATCAAGCTTTCCCTTGGTTTCTTATTCACTGAGCTAAAAACAGTGAAGAAAGTCAAATGATGGTTAACCACAAATTCTTACGTATAATGATATTACATTCATGCTAATTAATTGCAATTATGCCAGTTGATAACTACTTGGAATGTCACTCTTTAAAGCACTTCAGTATAATTGATATCAACTGATAGCTGAAAGATTGCATTTCAGTGCCAGTAAGATCAAATATTATCTAAAAGTGTTTTTGAGCAAACCATAATACGTAAGAGTGAAATATGTCAAAAATGTCTATGCATTTATAGAGCTCCTGAAAATATTAACCATAGATCTTCATTCATTTCTTTCACTACTTAAATGTTGCCTTGAACATAATAAATATTAACTAAGTATTCATATAAACACAACAAAAATGTAGGGTTCGGTTTAGGCTCAGTTGGCTGGATGGTTGGTTTGGGAAGCAGTGTGATACCAACAGCTTGGGTTTAATTCCCATCACCAGTTGAGATCACCATGAAGGATTTTCTTTCTCAACCTCTCCACTCACCTGAGGTGTGGTGGGCCTCAGATTAAATCACCATCAGTCACATCTTTTTTTCTCTCTCTCTCTCTCTAATGTGTGAGCAACCTGAGGCTCTGGTAAGATTACAGAGACACAACAAAAATATAGAATTGTACTTAGTCACATAATGAGATGTTAGGTCAGATATACATCGGGTTGTCCATTATAACACACGTTTCATTAACATAAATGATTTATAACATGACTGATGAATTGGGGACACTGTTTCTAAAGCGCAATCTTTTAAAACCTGTGTTGGTTATAATGCGATTCCAGCACCACTAGCTTAACTGGTGCTGTTATTACTCAATTTTCTTATAACATGGGATTGCACAAGAATGGAACTACCGCATTATAGCAGAACCGACAGTACAACTTCAATCAGAGAGATAGGCTTTAAAAGCTGCCTTGAAGGGCAAAAGTAAAGTGGATACATGGAGAAGTGTAAGAGGGTATTCAAGGGCATGGCTCTGTGCAGCTGCTGGTACAACCGGCAATGAGGAAGCATTAAAAATCAATGATGCACATGAATGAGAGGAGTGCAGGTATTTCAAAGGGTTGTGGGTTGAGGAGATTACAGGCAAGGCCTCAGAGGGATTTGAAAAAAAGGATGAGATTGTAAAATTGAGATGCTCCTTGATCAGGAGCTAATGTAGATCAGTGAGCACAAGGTGATGGGGACTAGGACTTACTGCAAGTTTCAGACATGGGCAGCAGAGTTTTGGATAACCACATCTTTGTAAAAGGTATTGTGTATGAATGGCCAAGTTGGCAGAAAATGCGTGGAAGTTTCTGCTGCAAATAAGCTGAAGCTGGGATCAAATAAGGCAAGAACACAGAGGTCAAAATAGACATACAGTCATAGAATTGTGGAGACATACAGCTCATCAAGTCAGCACCAAGACAAATTACAACTAAAAGCATGCTCATTCCAGTTTTCTGTGCTTGTCCCACATCCTTGAATTTTAAAATATTTCATTTGTAAGGTGTTTTTAAAGGTGCAAGAATTCTGGCCTCTATTACCTTGTCAGACAGTGCATTTCAGATTCCTACCACCTGAGTGAAAATGCTTTTTCTCAAATGCCCTCTAAATCTCCTGCCCCTTCCCCTAAACTATGCTCGTTCATGATTAACCACTCAACCAAAGGGAACAGCTGCTCTTTACTTACTCTACCCATATCCCTCATAAACTTATACATCTCAGTCATGTTCCCCCTCAGCCTTCTAAGCTCTAATGAAAACAATCCAAGCCTCTCTAGTCTGTCCTTATACCTCAATAGCTCCAACCCATGCAACATCCTGGTGAAGTTCCTCTATAACCCTCTCTAGTGTTGTCACATCCTTCCAGTAATGAGGTGCCCAGAACTGCACACAGTACTCCAGCTATGGTTTAACCAACACTCTGTATAACTCCAATTCCAAGGAAGACTTACTGAGATGTGCTAGGTGATGCACTTGAGCAGAAGAAACAAGATTCCTTGCTCTTATATTCTATGCCCCGACTGATGAAAGCAAGTGTCCCATATGCCTTCTTAACCATCTCATTCACATCCTTTGCTAACTTCAGGAATCTATGAAGAATTACTCCAAGGTCCCTCTGAGCTACCCAGTGTCCTGCCATTATTAAGTAATCTATCATCTTGTTTCTTCTGCTCAAGTGCATCACCTAGCACATCTCAGTAAATCTTCCTTGCTCCTATACTCAAATCCTCTTGCAATAAAGGCCAACAAACCATTTGCCTTCCTAACTGCTTATTGCATCTGTGTGCTTGATGTCAGTGGCTAGTATAAAAGACTCTTGTGTCCCAATAATTCCCAATCACACTTAGCTATGTTATCCCGAATCTGCCATGCATTCGATCACTCAGTCAGTGTCAAAATCTTCTTGAAGGCTCTTTACATTCTCCCCACAATTCACACTCCCAACTGGTTTTGTGTTGTCGGTACATTTAGGAAGACAGCATTTGATTCCATTATCAAGTAGATAATATATATTATGAATAGCTAGAGCCAAAGCATTCATCCCCCTCTCACCACCTTCTCCTCCAAAAATATTCCATTTATTCCTTTTCTCTGTTCCCTGTCTGCTAACCAATTACCAAATCTTAATTGCTAAATGGCAGCCAGTAGATTGATTCTTGGAGCCTTGGGGGATGCCAGAGATAATAGTGCAGGAACAGAATGATGAGACATTGAGCATTATTCTAGCTTCAATTAGTTAGAAAAGAATGGACCCATTTGAGAGCTTGGTTCACTTGCCTGGGCAACATTGGAATTGTTACAAGTGCAGAAGGAAGCCATTCAGCCCATGACTGCATCAGCTTGTTAAATGAGCATCATTACCAAGTGCCAAATCTCCTGCTTTCTCTCCAAACCCTTATCTTTACCTAAATACTCATCCAATGCCCTCCTTTTGAATCTGGCTCCACTGTACTTGCATTCAGTGCATTCCATATCCAAACTACTCACTGAATAAATAAAGCTTTTCCTCACTTCATTCTTGCTTCTTTTGTAGGTCACTTGAAACCTATGCCTTCCTGTTCTTGTTTCTTTCACTAGGGAGAACAGTGTGTCCCTATCCATGTATCTATCCCACTCTTGATTTTGAAAATCTCTATCAGATCTCCTCTTAACTGTCTTCTCTCCATGGAGAACAATCCCAACTTCTTCAATTTATCTTCACAGCTGAAACTCTTCCTCGCTGGAACTGTTCTTGTAAACTATGTCTGCAATCTCTCCAAAGTGTTCACATCTTAGTTTAATTTGGCATTGAGAGCTGTACACAATACTCCAACTGAGGTCTAGCAAGTTTTCTTGTTTGGAATCACTTCCTTGCTCTTGTAGTCTGTGTCAGTGGGCAATAGTGTGTTCAACTGTCTCAAAGGATGCAGAACTGTTGAGAAGAATGAAGAAGAACAGTTGACCCTTGTTCCAGTCAAATAGGATACCATTGTTGAGAGTTGTTTCGGTAATTGAATTGAATTGAATTGAATTGAATTTATTGTCACGTGTACCAAGGCACAGTGAAAAGCTTTGTCTTGTGAGCAATACAGACAGATCACAGAGTTAAGTAGCATAGATAGTAAATAATAGGTAAACAGCTGCAAACACAAAACACAGGTACAGACGAATGTTAAGAGTTTGTGAGCCTATTCAGTATTCTAACAACAGTAGGGTAGAAACTGTTCTAAAACTGGCTGGTGTGTGTGTTCAGACTTCTGTACCTTCTCCCCGATGGTAGAGGTTGTAGAAAAACATTGCCAGGGTAGGATGGATCTTTGAAAATGCTGGTGGCCTTTCCTTGACAGCGGGCCTGGTAGATTGATTCTATAGATGGGAGGTTGGCCTTTGTGATTGTCTGGGCTGAGTTCACCACTCTCTGTAACTGTCTCTGATCTTGAATGGTGCAGTTGCCAATTACCAGGAAGTGACACATCCAGACAGAATGCTCTCGATGGCGCGCCTATAAAAGTTGGCAAGTGTATCTGCCGTCTTGCCAAATTACCTCAGCTGCCTGAGGAAGAAGAGACATTGTTGGGCCTTTGTAACCAGTACATCCACATGAAGTGCCCAGGAAAGGTTCTTGTGGATAACCGCTTCCAGGAGCTTGACAGTCTCCACTTGGTCCACCTCTGTGCTGTTAATGTGTCGGAGGGCATGAGTAACATCCTGCTGAAAGTCAATAATGAGGCACAGATTGGAACATGTAGTTACAGGAAATATGGAAACAGATTTGGGAGGTGACTGCACTTTCAAAGGGCTTAAAGAGAGAAAAAAACCAGGTTGGAGATGTGAGCCTTAAAGGATTGTGGGCTTCAGGGTAGGTTCCTTAAGGAGAGTGCTAACAGTGATGGGTTTGAAGAAGACAGTGACATCACGTGGAGAGAGAGAAAACTGTTTTAAATATTAACTTACATTTGGACCAAGGATGGTCAGGCATCTAGTTGGACTAGGATCGTGGGATTAGGGAATGGATCTCATGGATGAGATGAGCTCAAAAAGAGCACAATAGGAAAAACTGAGAAAGGTATGAATTTGGGGCTAAGGCAGGAGCTTTGCTCAGAAGGTGACAATAGGTGGGAGGGACACACAGGGATAGCTATTCAGATGGTCTTGATCTTTAGAATAAAGATTCTTCCATTTCTTTTTGAAGGTGATGATGGACTGACAGTCACTACACCTCCACTTCAATAAAATTATTTTGAGCAATTCAAGGTAACGATATTAGGAAACAAATTGGATTACACACAATTCTTTAAATTCAAATATTTGTCCTTGTCACTTACATTTTTATTGCACAAAGTAATGCTGGTAACAGAAGACTTCATTAAATTAAATGCTTAGGACAGAATGTGAAAACATAATTATACAGGACTCCGTTTTAATCAAAGCAACACAGCAACACCACTATATCTTCTTTTGTGAGGCAGTAATATTTCAGTATACCTCTACCATTTGTGCATTATATTTGAACAAAATTGATTCACTTACTGAGTACTAATAACCTCTGCAGTCTGTGTAATATTAATCTTGTTAAAAGAGTGAAAAGAGAATCCAGGGACTTTGGGGCAATTTTCCAAATGCAGATGTCAAGAAACTTGGAAATGATGGTGTATTGCAGGCTGTTACCTGAAGCGTTGATGCTCCTGCTCCTCAGATACTGCCTGACCTGCTGTGCTTTTCCAGCACCACACTCTCGACTCTGATCTCCAGCAACTGCAGTCCTCACTTTCTCCTACTGCATTTTACCTAATGTCCCAGGTTCTGGAATTGCATCTTCAGAAGCCTTTGGCCACCTTGATGTTATCTTTGTATGTATCACCACCGTGCCTCTGTCTCAGGTTTATGTACAGGTCTGAGTAGCTAACTCATCCTTGGTTCTTAGAATGATGGAACTGGCTTTTGCCCGAAACGTCGAATTCGCTGCTCGTTGGATGATGGATGGACTGAATGACCTAATTCTGCTCCTATATCTTTTATACTCTATGGTAAAGGAATTAAAATAAAAATGATATATTGGAGATGCCAGAAGTCTGAAATAAAAGGAGAAAATGCTAGAGAAACTCAACAGGTCAGGCAGCTTCTATGGAGAGAGAAGAATAGAATAAAGTCCCGAGTCCAGTATCACCCATCTTCAGAACGTATATTTATTTTGTGGAGGTTTTGAATTGCTGATTTTTGTAATTACTTCTCTGCCTTAATTAAGCAGTTCATAGGTCATTCCTTCACTTGCTATTCAGCTGTTTATTCTCAACGTTTGACACTTTTGATCACTTGCAAGGACTTGTTATTCAACCTGTCAACACTCCACTCACACTATTTGTACTTACCTGTTGATAAACTTAATTACCTAGAATTATCTTGCCATTTTATGTCTCCACTTAAATAATGTGTCCTTGTGCACTTTTGTCCATTTCACCTGATGAAGGGGCAGTGCTCTGGAAGCTTGTAATTTCAAACAAATGTGTTGGACTTTAACATGGTGCTGTATAATTTCTGACAATAATTATTTCAACCTGATTCTGAATGTGACTAATTAAGTAAAAAGAATATCATTCTAACTGTGTCACTATCTGGAGAGAAATTCAGTGTAAGGAATTATTGAATAGGTTCTGGTTGCCTTTGTTGGGATAAAGGAGGCTGAGGGAAGTTATAATTGAGGTTTATAAAATTCTGAGTGGTCTAGATAGGATAGGAACAATTATTATCCTGATTAGTGAGACCATTGACTGGGGACATACGTTTAAAGAAATTGTTCACAGAATTTAAAGATGAGTTGTGTGGAGCAAGATTTACTAGAGGATGGAACTCACTGCCTGAAAGTGTCACAAAGGAAGTAACCTGTACCACATTTCAAAGACATTTGAATCTACTGGGATGCAGAGCAAATGTTGGAAAGTGGGATTAGGTTGGACAGGACAGGAGAGCTCTTTCTCCATTCCCATTATCATGATTGACCAAGTAATCTTCATCTGTGCTGTAAATATTCCATGTTTCTACAGGCTGAATGTAGCATTTGTTTTGGCAAAGTCTGAGGTAGCCTGGATTTTTTGGAGTAATTTCCTCCATGAGGCCTAGTGAGTTTTCTTGCTGTATCTTATCAACTCACCTCATTAACTACCAACCACACCCCTGTAGTATCCCCACACCCGATTCCTATTGCACCTTACCACTTGCCACTCCCAGAACTACTGGTTACTCAATAGATATCCACTGAAAGACTCTTATTTACTGCAGCCGTGACATCTTTAAAAGGCCGCTGGGCACCCAAGTGAGCAGTGGCATTCCAAAGATGCCCTCCTCAGTCAAGGATAGATTCTGAACAGATCTTTGAAGGGGAAGATGGCGCAAAAATTCTGCACAGGGACCCTGAGGTCCTGGTCAAAGGGATGATACAAAGAGGTGATCCCTCTTCCTGAAGGACCAGCAGAGGAGGCCATGACCCTTGGCCCTGGCAGCTTGGACCGATGGTGCCACCTGGGTAACTGCTATTTCCATGGTCAGGGGAATGGCCTAAAAAGGTGAATAGACTTCTCTATTTTAAGAGGATAAGTGCTGCACTCTACACTGTGCTTTCTCACACTCATTGCAGTTAGGCCCACCTACCAACAAGGCTCCTGTCTGCCACTGTTATCATCACCTGCAACGTCTTCCCTCAGTTGTTCCCAGCTCCCAACTTCCCTACATCACTAATCCCGCATGGCTTGTACACTGCCTCCTCACTACCTTCAGAACACCTCGAACACCTACCCATTTGCACCAGGACTAACATCTTAATATGCCAACCACTTGTAAATTACTCAGTCCCTCTCCTTCTTTCATTATAGAAGAAGACAGTTTATAACAGAGCAGAGAGAGCCCATACAAGTGGAGGAGTGCCCAACATTAGACTCCTCACCCCATTCAAAGAGAATCCTGACCCTGACTCATGTGGGTATAATGATACATGTGTGTTCTATCAACCAAGTAAGTGCCACTCTTCAATCCTGATCCCATTATGGCCTTAATTCAAATTTCCTATCTACCGCCATACCCTTGAGTCTTTTATCAGTCAATAATCTATTAATCCAACCCCGCCTTAAAAATAGTCACTTACTCTGTTTTCATTGCTCTCCGGAGAAGATATGATTGGCTGAAAGAAAGAAAATATATCTTCTTCTTTGTCTTAACTAAGACATTGAGGAGAAAGTGAGGTCTGCAGATGCTGGAGATCAGAGCTGAAAATGTGTTGCTGGAAAAGCGCAGCAGGTCAGGCAGCATCCAGGGAACAGGAGAATCGACATTTCGGGCATAAGCCCTTCTTCAGTAAGACATTGCTTACTTTAAATTGTTTTCTCTAGTTCTAATCTGTCCCATCTGTGGAATCATCTTTTCATCATTTATTCTGCCAAGCCATCTTTACATGTTTCAACAAGGTCAACTTTTCCCAACTACAATGGATAGGAACTAATATTTCCCATAGGTAACTCACCAATTCTAGGCATCAATTGAGTGAACTACTTTGAGCTGCTTCTTTTGCATTCAAAGAAGCCAAAAATGTACACAGTACTCCAGATGTTGCTGACTAGTATCCTGAATAACACTGGCATAGGGATCTGAGTCAACAGAAACAAAAGGGTACCCTCAGTTGCAAATACATTGATGGCTTGTGCAGTGGCAATGGTTGGCAGCTACCTCTCTTTGCCCACCTACTGCTATGCAGATCTGGTAAAAGATAACATAAAGAGGGAAAAGTAAAATGAAAATATATAGATACTGGAGATCTGAAACAAAAACATAAATTGCTGGCAAACTCTGGCAGCATCTGTGGGGAGAAAGCACAGTTAACATTTTGAGTCTGGTGACTCTTCATCTGATGATGGAGAGGTGTGGTGAATATTTGGAAAGGGTGATAGAAGTTTCCGTTGCTAACATCCTTTCAAATAGTGAGTTCCAAATACCCACACTTTCAGTGATTTTTCCTTTCCCTTCAATCTTCTCTGATCCTCCTGTTCTTTATCTGAAATCTATGCCTCTGGTAACTGATCCCTCTACTAAAGGAAAAGGTTTCTTTCTGTCTACTTCATCTATGCCCTTGATAATTTTGTAGACTTCAATCATGTCCCTCCCCCACTCCCGCATCATTCTCTGCTTTAAGGAAAGAGCGGCCTGTGCTCTGATAAATGGTAAAGGTACATGCTTACATAGCTGAAATATTCCAGCCCAGGCTACATCCCAGTAAATTGCCTCCAGAACAATCGTATCCTTGCTACTATAGCAGGTGACCAGAATTGCACACCAAAACTGTGGCCGACCTAGCTTTTCACAGTGCCATTGTGACCTCTCGACAAGATGCTATTTGAGATTCACAAAAGTCTTTCAGAATCTTTTGTTCACTGAACTGTGATATTTTTAAATTTGATTCACCTCAATTTTCATCTCTACATTAGTGTCCGCTCTCAATTATCCAAGTTTGCTGTTGGTATTATGAATAATTCTTGAAATTAATTCACATCAGAAAATTGAGTGTTATTTACTCTTAATCTTTCAGGTCGAATTTGAAATAGTTAATATTCATTTTAAACTGGGTTAAACAAACAGACAAAATTAGTTCTCTGGTGTGTCTGTGCTCCGATAAATAGTTTACATGTGAAACGTGTTAAAATGTGCTCATGAGTTTGAACTGAAGTTGATATACAGTACTTTGTTTAAAAGACACACCAACTAGTAGTATTTTTTAACTGAATAACCATTCTTTCAGAAGTACTAATTGATTTCCTTGCATTCAACTTATTTACTATTCAAATTATTCAAATTGTGCAGAAGCGTCTCATTAGTATGTTTAAGCATTCAGGTCATTTCACATACAACAAAGCTTGTAAAAACCATCGAGGTAAAAACAATGACTGCAGGTGCTGGAAACCAGATTCTGGATCAGTGGTGCTGGAAGAGCACAGCAATTCAGGCAGCATCCGAGGACAGGCAAAATCAACGTTTCGGGCAAAAGCCCTTCATCAGGAATAAAGGCAGAGAGCCTGAAGCGTGGAGAGATAAGCTAGAGGAGGGTGGGGGTGGGGATAGAGTACCATAGAGTCCAATAGGTCAGTGGGGAAGGAGATGAAGGTGATAGGTCAGGGAGGAGAGGGTGGAGTGGATAGGTGGAAAAGGAGCTGGGCAGGTCGGACAAGTCCGGACAGGTCAGGGGATCGAGTTTCTGGAGGTTAGAAGCTAGGATGAGGTGGGGGAAGGGGAAATGAGGAAGCTTATTAAGTCCGCATTGATGCCCTGGGGTTGAAGTGTTCCGAGGTGGAAGATGAGGCGTTCTTCCTCCAGGCGTCTGGTGGTGAGGGAGCGGCGGTGGGGGAGGCCCAGCACCTCCATATCCTCGGTAGAGTGGGAGGGGGAGTTGAAATGTTGAGCCACGGGGCGATTTGGTTGATTGGTGTGGGTGTCTCGGAGATGTTCCCTAAAGCGCTCTGCTAGGAGGCGTCCAGTCTCCCCAATGTAGAGGAGACTGCATCGGGAGCAACGGATACAATAAATGATATGAGTGGATGTGTAGGTAAAACTTTGATGGATGTGGAAAGCTCCTTTGGGGCCTTGGATGGAGGTGAGGGAGGAGGTGTGGGCGCAGGTTTTACAGTTCCTGCGGTGGCAGGGGAAAGTGCCAGGATGGGAGGGTGGGTCGTAGGGGGGCGTGGACCTGACCAGGTAGTCATGGAGGGAACAGTCTTTGCGGAAGGCGGAGAGGGGTGGGGAGAGAAATATATCCCTGGTGGTGGGGTCTGTTTGGAGGTGGCGGAAATGTCAGCGGATGTTTTGGGTAAAAACCATGTTTTATCGGAAACTTTTCTTTAAAAGAAACACGTTCATGTGATAAAGTGGCTTTAGGGTTTTCAACAAACTGCTTAGTTAAATGTCAAATCTGTTTATGATCATCCCAGAAATTCCATCCCAAATGGAATAAACATCATCTTACATATCAAAGAAAGTAAATTCTATATAGGTTTCTTTCTATTATTTTCCATTGGGAAGGTGCAATAACTGAAAATGATGTAATTGGTACACTATGATGCAATTATACAGAAAAGAAATGACAGCTACTATTTTATCCAATGACTTTTTATCGATACTGCAACATAGTCAGTGCCATAGGATTCAATATTAGATAGTGCCTGAAGCATTGAGCATTTATTCATACAGTGTAATGCCTAAATTCTATTCAAATTAGTGGCAAAATGATTTTGCCTTTCACATTAATCTAATAGAATGCTGTTAAGCATTATTCTTGCAATCTTGTGCTGCCATTGCTAGTGTTTCACAATTCATTCTGCAGGTACATTCGAAAGAAAAGACGTCTCTGCTAAGGGTGATATTATTCCATTGTTACTTCTTCTCCTCTCTAAGCTTAATAATCCATAAATTCTTCATCCTTTTCCTGACTCACATGAAGCAGCCATGAAGCAATTTATCTTACTTCTGATTGACTTCTCTGACAGAAATTTTACCACACTGTGATCATTTTAGGAGCGAAAGGATTAATGTTAAACCTATTAGTCTGGTTAAAAAAAAGCTATGGTGGTTGATCAGCTGGTGCTAAGGGGCTTAATCATCTGACTCTTTTTGCTATTTCTCATTTTAACTTGCGAGGTTGAGCAATTTGGGTAAAGTGCTTTAAAATGGATGGGACCCCACAAATGTTGCAATGTAACTGCAGGGAGAAGCCTCTGTGGCTTTCCGGTCATACAGATCTAACTGTGAAGCAGGTGAACAGTTAAAAGTGACACTGAGATAAACATGCTTTTTCATTGTGGAGTGTGAGTGTGGCCTTCCTGGTTTTCGCTGTTTAGATCAGAGTGGTGCTGGAAAAGCACAGCAGGTCAGGCAGCATCCGAGGAGCAGGAAAATCGACGTTTTGGGCAAAAGCCCTTCATCCTGATCACCACTCTGATCTAAACTTTGGTTTCCAGTATCTGCAGTCCTCACTTTTGCCTTCCTGGTCTTCACTATCTACCTTCATTCCCCCAATATCCTGCCTGGAATAGCTCCCAATCATATACTGTCAGGTGGCAGGCTAGTGCTAGTGGTCTCTGGCTGCCCACATGCTCCTTCGCATCTGCTTTGATCTTCCATATTCCACCCATTTTGGATGCACAGTTAACTGTAGATGAGGCTCATGCATTAAAGTAAATTAAAACATTCCCAAACATAGGTCAGTATGTTTCATAGACATCCATGTTTAAAATCTATCCCAAATGCTGTATTCTATATCTGTGAAGCACTGTGTTGACATAAAAACTTAGAAAACATTTTAGTTGTTTTGGCATATTTTGCACATTCTTCCCCGTTTGAGATTTCCATGTATCAATTCCATTGTAAAGTTTTATGAGGTTGCAAAATGCTCCAAGCTTGTAATGCAATGCGAGCTGGTTCCTTGGAGCTGCATGAGAGAAGACCCATGTTTAGCCTTTTCCTTGCTGCTGCTGTGACTTTGCAATATTCATGTCTCTGCTTTTGTCAGTGTTACAGGGTGGTGATGCTCAGAACTCTAGAGTAGTTCACACCTTATTAACAGGCAAAGCAAATGAAAATCAACATCATTGTGAGAGGAACTTACCACTTGTGTCCATTTCAATGTGGTGTATTTCCCTGTATGGTGGAATTGTTCAAGAAAGCAGCTCACTACCACCTTCAGGGCAATTTGGAATTGACAATAAACACTGGCCACTTGTAAGTGAGCACAGCAGATGCTGGAGATCAGAGTTGGGCGTGTGGTGCTGGAAAAGCACAGTATGTCAAGCAGCATCTGAGGAGCAGGAGAGTCGACGTTTCAGGCAAAAGCCCTTCATCAGGAATGAGGCTGTGAGCCGAGGGGGTGGTGGGATAAACGGTTGGGAGTGTGTGGGGTGGGGAGCTGGGGGTAAGATAGCTGAGAATGCGATAAATGATTGGAGGTCGGGGTAATGGTGATAGATCGGAGAGGAGGGTGGAGCGGTCAGGTGGAAAGGAAGATGGACAGTTAGAACAGGTCACGAGAGTGGTGCCGAGTTGGAAGGTTGGAACTGGGGTAAGGCTGGGGGAGGGAAAATGAGGAAACTGGTGAAAACCACATTGATGCCATAGGGTTGGAAGGTCCAGAAGCAGAAGATGAGGTGTTCTTCCTCCAGGCATCGGGTGGTTAGAGAGTGGTGGAGGGGGAAGAGGCCTAGGATGTCCTTGGCAGAGTGGAAAGGGGAGTTGAAGTGTTCGGCCATGGTACAGTGGGGTCGGTTGGTGTAGGTATCCCAGAGATGTTCTCTGAAGCGCTCTGTAAGTAGGTGTCCTATCCCCCCAATGTAGAGGAGACTGCATCAGGAGCAACGGATAGAGTAAAAGACATGTGTGGAAGTGCAGGTGAAACTCTGATGGATGTGGAAGGCTCTTTTGGGGCCATGGAGATGTGTTTTGTGGGGCAGGAGCAGGCCGAGACAATGGGTCAGCTGGAGTCGAACCATTGCTTAAGCCTGCTCCTGTCCCACCAAACCCATCTGCACATATCTCGATATTGTCCTGTCCTCCTTGATCCATGAACACCCACATATGTTTGGGACACCACCCACACACTCCACCTCATCCAAGACTTTCATTTCCCTGACCTCCAACACCTTATCTTCACCATGGACCTCCATCTGACATGACCAGGGCCTCCAACCCTCCATTTCTTCCTCTCCCGATGTCCTCACCAATACCCTTCCACTGACACTCTCATTTGTTTGGCTGAACTGGTCCTCACCCTCAACAATTTCTCCTTTGAATCCTCCCACTTCCTCCAGATGAAAGGGGTTGCCATGGGCACCTGCATGGGCCCCAGCTATGCCTGTCTTTTTGTCGGTTACGTGGAACAGTCCATCTTCCGCAGTTACACCAGCACCACTCCCCACCTCTTCCTCTGCAAAATTGATGACTGTATCAGTTCCACTTCGTGCTTCCACCAACTTCACCAACACATTCCAAATTCACCTGGACCGTCTGAGACACCTCCCTTCCCCTTCCTGAACCTCTCCATCTCCATCAACAGTGACCGACTCAACACTCGACAAAGCCACCGATTCTCACAGCTAACTGGGCTACACCTCCTCCCACCCTGCCTCATGTAAAAATGCTATCCCGTATTCCCAATTCCTCCGCCTCCACTGCATCTGTTCCCAGGAGGACCAGTCCCACCACAGAACACATCAGATGGTCTCCTTCTTTAAAGACCGCAATTTCCCCTCCCACTTGATTGATGCTCCCTTGAGTGCATCTCATCCACTTCCCACACCTCCATCCTTGAACCCCACCCCTCCAACCGCAACAAGGACAGAACCCCCCAGTCCTCATCTTCCACCCCACCAACATCGCATCATCCTCCACCATTTCGGCCACCTACAAATGGACCCCACCACCAGAGATATATTTCCCTCCCCACCCCTATCCACTTTCCGTGAAGAGCGTTCCCTCTGTGACTCCCTTGTCTAGCTTGCATCCCTCACCAACCCACCCTCCACTCCTGGCACTTTCCCCTGCCACTGCAGGAATTGTAAAACCTGAGCCCACACCTCCCCCCTCATCTCTGTCCAAAGTCCCAAAGGAGCCTTCCACATGCATCAAAGGTTCACCTGCACTTCCACACATGTCATTTACTCTATCCATTGCTCCCTATGCGGTCTCCTCTTCATTGGGGAGATAGGATGCCTACTTGCAGAGCGCTTTGGAGAACATCTCCAGGACACCCACATCAATCAATCCCAATGCCCATGGCCGAACACTTCAACTCCCCCTCCCACTCCACCAATGATATACAGTTCCTGGGCCTCCTCCATCGCCACCCATTAACTACCTGATGCCTGGAGGAAGAACGCCTCATCTTCCACATCTGGACCCTCCAACCCCATGGCATAAATGTGGACTTCACCAGTTTCCTCATTTCCCCTCCCTCACCTTACCCAGTTCCAACCTTCCAGCTCAGCACCCCCCTCTTGACCTGTCCTACCTGTCCACCTTCCTTACCACCTATCTGCTCCACCCTCCTCTCTGACCTATCCCCACCGTTATCCACCTATTGCACTCTCAGCTACCTTCCTCCAGCCCCACCCCTTCCCATTTATCTCCCCACCCCCTCGGCTTACAGCCTCATTCCTGATGAAGGGCTTTTGCTCGAAGCGTTGACTCTCCTGTTCCTCAGATGCTGCCTGACCTACTGTGCTTTTCCAGCACAATAAACACTGGCCAGCCAGCAACACCCACGCCTACTGAATGAATTTTTTTTTAATTATTTACTTAAAACAAAGGTATTTTCCTCAAAGTATTTTTCCATTTTTATTGCATCTTTATTTTTACTCATTATTTTACTGTTATTTTGTTATTGTTATGACTTTTCACATTTAATATTTTTTTCACATCGTTTTTCTCACTGTTCATTCTTCAGCTTTGGTCATTTTTTTTTCCTACCTCATCTTTTTCTATGTTTTCTCGTTCTTGATTTAAACCTTAATTTTTTTAAAGATTATTTACAGTGTGGAAACAGGCCCTTCGGCCCAACAAGTCCATGCCGAGCCTCCAAAGAGTAACCTACCCAGACCCATTCCCCTGACCTGCACATCTTTGGACTGTGGGAAGAAACCAGAGCACCCGGAGGAAACCCCATACAGACACGGGGAGAATGTGCAAACTCCACACAGACAGTCGCCTGAGGTGGGAATTGAACCTGGGACCCTGGTGCTGTGAGGCAGCAGTGCTAACCACTGAGCCATCCCTTATTACTCTACATTTCCCCTGACTAACACACATAGCCTCCACATCCCAGAACACTCTGGGCAATTTAGCATGGTCAATTCACCTAACCTGCACAACTTTGGACTGTGCGAAGAAACCAGCACACCTGGAGGGAACCCACGCAGACACAGGGAGAATGTGCAAACTCCACACAGACAGTTGCCTGAGGCTGGAATTGAACCTGGGTCCCTGGCGCTGTGAGGCAGCACTGCTAACCACCATGCCACCCCATTGATATCCCTATTAAATATTGACTCTCCTGCTCCTCGGATGCTGCCTGGCCTGCTGTGCTTTTCTAGCACAATAAACACTGGCCAGCCAGCAATACCCACGCCTACTGAATGAATTTTTAAAAAGTTATTAATTTAAAACAAAGGTATTTTCCTCAAAGAATTTTTCCATTTTTATTGCATTTTTATTTTTACTCATTATTTTATTGTTATTTTGTTATTGTTATGATTTTTCCCCTTTTTTTTCACATCGTTTTTCTCACTGTTCATTCTTCAGCCTTGGTCTTTTTCTCTCCAACCTCATCTTTTTCTATGTTTTCTCATTCTTGATTTAAACCTTAATCTTTAGTCTTTCCTGTCTCGTAATTAACCCTCATTTTCATAAACATTCCTGGCTTAAAGTGCATGTAATTTGTACTTAATGGTCCGTCTAAATACTTCACTGCATGAACGACATGTTAGTATTTACCCTGCATATGTTATAGTTTCGTGGTCCAATCTAAACTTGTTCAAACTACTTTTTTGGGCTTTACTCTCAAATGCAAACATATTCTACCTTTCTTTTTTCAGGTTTCTTTCATTTTTGTGTTCATGTTATGAATGCAGTGACAAACAATGGCATTTCTTTCAGATCTTTATCTTTTGATTATTTATCCTCACTGAAGTCAGTTTATCTGCAATCGGATAACATCCATCAACACCCAGTGACCAATAATATCCTTCTCATATACTCACCAAAACCTTCTTTGCCATTGTCCACTGCAGTGAGAGTTTACTTTATGCACAGAGATATCTATTGCTAAGAAAAAATGGTGGATGATATTTCTCTTTTAAACTAACTTTCTTAGTGTTTTCCAAGACAAATTCAATACGGCACTGCACAGCAGTGTGACAGGTAAGTCATCAAAGTTACATTGGAACATTTCTTGGAGTTTTACCAACAGGTAACAAAGAGAAGCACAACAGCCATGTATGGACATATGTATGGGAAGCATGACTGGAAACATTCACTCAACAGTTTCAATGTACACTCAAGATCAACATTAAACTTTTAATCTATCCCTAGCATTTATAGTTGACGATGATTTCTTAGATTTGAAATAGTGGGCTAAAATTTCCTGTTTATTGGTAAAGGGCATTTTCAAATGAGATTCATGGTGGGTGGTTCACCGTGGCATTTATTAACTTTTCTCACATAATCTTTCCTGCTTCACTTCATTAATTGTGGGACTGCCTCTGCAGAGCCAATTTTGTGGAATCGTGCAGCAGCGGAGGTGCAACTGCTCACTGCTGTTAGGACTGGAATGTTCATGTCACTGCAGCCACAGCTCAATACCCCATTTCACAGCACCTCAGAGACTGCAGGCCAGGAACTGCCCTTCGCACTGTTCTCTGCCTCCTTTCTTACCAAGGACTTGGGCCAGAAAGGAAATCTTGTGCCTCACTTCACTGCCAGGGACAGCCTTCTTCTGGCAGATTGTTAAAGGAGATCACATCACTAGACTCAGTCAAGCTGGACAAAGATAGTGGCTCCGGTTATTGCAGGGTCAGGCGAGACAATGGCCTAGGGGCATTATCGCTGAACTGTTAATCCAAAGACCCAGGTACTGTTCTGGGAGCCTGAGTTTGAATCTCACCATGCCAAAAGGTTGAATTTAAGTTCAATCAAACAAAATCTGACATTAAGAATCTAATGATTACTAGGTTTCCATTCTTGACTGTCAGGAAAAACCCATATGATTCAGTAATGTTCTTCAGGGGAGGAAGCTGTCATCCTTATCTGGTTTGGCCTACATGTGACTCCAGACCCACAGCAATGTAGTTGACTCTTAACTGGTCTCTGGGCAGCAAATAATGGTTCAGTTAGCAATGCCTATATTCCATGATTGAATCAAAAAAAAAGTATGCTGGGTGAAACGCAATGCACAGCTTTTTTATGAACAAGACTAGGCAGGCAGACCCAGAGTTGTGAATGCGTTCCATTCTGAGTCTGTTCGGTAGCTGATTTCTACGCAAGTCGGATCACAATGCAGGACAATATAAAGGAGCCATTTGTAAGTGCAGCGTGGGCTAGTGTTTGTACGTACAAGCGTTCAGGAGTCAGATGTTCGTGAATCGGGTTTCCCTTGCAAAGCTTTCTGCATTATGAGATTAAGAACCACCATCTTCTGTCTGCTACCTCATACTGACATGGTCACCATTCACTCTAACTGCAGTGAGAATGCAGACTGTACGCAGCTCTCACCAAGGCTAATCCACTACATGCTGTGTGCAACATATACATGCAGTGGTTCTCAATCATCTCATCCTTTCAAGTGACTATTCTCTGCTTCCTACTCACTGAATGGCGATGCCTCATCATCTCTCCTGCTCCCATATCTCCATTATTGGCTCTCCCTCCTACTTCCAGCATATTCAATTCTCCTTTTATCTCATTTCAGGAAAAAGTGCCTCACAACTGGACCAAGACTGTCAGCACGGTAGTTAACGTAAAGCTCCTCACGCTATATGAGGAGAAAATGCTTGGTTCGATTAGAGAAGAATACAACCTCTCGGGTGAGTATGTGGAGACCTCCACGGGTAACTAACCCAGTTAACTCCATCAAGCCATGCTATACTGCTCTCCCATTAACACTAATGCTAATTGTTAATCCACACAAGTTTTTATTCTATATATACAACTAAGTTGTTCTCTTCCCTGATGTAGGCATTAGCAGCCCTCAATGAACCTCGAAGAGAAGAGGTCAGTGCCAGTGACCTTGAACTGCAGTTCCACTGCTGGGAAGGAAGTCAGAGAGGCTTCACTGGAAAAGCTTTCAATGGCACCCTCCACCAGCTCCGGGATTTCCATCTCAGTGGGTTCTCTATCTAGATTAAATTCAAAAACACAATCTGGTGACTACATCATTGACACATCTCTGCAGCTGGTTGAAGAAGAAGTGACTCTGGGAGGACTGCTGGGCACCAAGCACTTGCTCAGCCCCAGGCAAAAGATGGCCCCATGGACTCAGCCATTAATGACTTGCTTTAAAATGAACAGACACAGGAGCATTAGGCAAAGGCAGTTGGTAAATTGGATCGCAGGTTGGGGAAATCCGCCAACTTTTTCAGCACCATGCTGGATATGGCATTTATGAGTCAACATTAGAGTGGTACTGGAAAAGCACAGCAGGTCAGGCAGCATCCCAAGAGCAGGAACGTCGACGTTTTGGGCAGGAACCCTTCATCCTGACCAAAACGTGGATTTTCTTGCTCCTCGGATGCTGCCTGACCTGCTGTGCATTTCCAGCACCACTCTCTAATCTTGACTCTGATCTCCAACATCTACAGTCCTCACTTTCGCCTATGGCATTTATGAGTCTGGCTATTGGTGTCCAGTATAATCAAAGCCTGTCAGATATGCACACTGACCTGCAGTCATAAATACTTAGTATTCATGGCAAGCTGAGAGGGGAGGGGACTGTAAGCTTCCTTTCTCTCAGGCAGACAAGTAGATCCCAATAGGCACGCATAGGAAGGAGGAAACTTAAAAAGGACCGCAGAAGCGTCCTCTCAGGATGCTGCATATGTACGATACCTCGCTGTCTTTAATGCTAAAGCCTTCAGACATCCAAGCCTGTATCTGGGCATAACACTCTCATCAGGCCTGGTCCAGTTAGAGATGAAAATCCCTGAGATGACAAGCCAGGTATTGCAGGACAACTGGAACCAACTGAACAACAGACTGCCACTACTTCAACTGCAGATGTCGGAACAGCACTTAGGTTGAGGGAGAGAAAGAAAGAAAACCCACTGAAGGTGTACAGGTGACACGTTTTGGAAATTGTCTGTAGATATAAGTTTACTTGCACTTTTAAAATGCCTGTTTCAGTGTCATTGTTGTGATTTAATCTGATGAAGTTGCATTCATTTGAGAGATGAGCAGCCACTTAAGAATTGCCAAGGATGAAGAAGTGAGAGATGAAGCATTGCTCATCTCTCACAAGCATCTGACTCCTCGACTGCAGATAGCCTCAGACATTGTGGATTCTTGAAGCCCAACATTGATGAATGCAGCTAAGATGTTGCACTTTAACATGGACAAAACTGAAGCTAAACATTATATGTAAGAAATGTGCTAGGGCCTGGCAGCACGTGCCATTCCACACTTACATATGAAATCATTGCTGATTCCACATACGTCCAGGGTGAGAGATTCACCAACCACAAGGTCCACATGTGATCTGATAGATTATTAAGAAATATTAGAACTCAAATAAGATACCAGTAATGGTATTCCTGAGGCTTCACATCAACCACAATGAAGTGTAGGTATTCGTAACAGAGTGGTGAAGAGGCTTCATGTGAGTCTAAGGACAGAGGGTGTAAGTTTAAGGTGAGGAGTGAGATTTAGAGGAGAACTGAGGAAACACCTTTCACTCACAGGGTGATAGAAATATGGAACCAAAAGAGACAATGCTGGAAAATCTCAGCAGGTCTGGCAGCATCTGTAAGGAGAGCACCAGGCCCATATCCCTCCAAACCCTTCCTATTCACATACCCATCAAAATGCCTCTTAAATGTTGCAATTGTACCAGTCTACACCACTTCCTCTGGCAGCTCATTCCATACACGTACCACCCTCTGTGTGATAAAGTTGCCCCTTAGGTCTCTTTTATATCTTTCCCCTCTCACCCTAAACATATGCCCTCTAGTTCTGGACTCCCCGACCCCAGGGAAAATACTTTGTCTATTTATCACAGCCGCAACATGACCTCCCAACTCCTGTACTCAATACTCTGACCAATAAAGGAAAGCATACCAAATGCCTTCTTCACTATCCTATCTACCTGCGACTCCACTTTCAAGGAGCTATGAACCTGCACTCCAAGGTCTCTTTGTTCAGCAACACTCCCTAGGACCTTACCATTAAGTGTATAAGTCCTGCTAAGATTTGCTTTCCCAAAATGCAGCACCTCGCACTTATCTGAATTAAACTCCATCTGCCACTTCTCAGCCCATTGGCCCATCTGGTCAAGATCCTGTTGTAATCTGAGATAACCCTCTTTGCTGTCCACTACACCTCCAATTTTGGTATCATCTGCAAACTTACTAACTGTACCACTTATGCTCGCATCCAATTCATTTATGTAAATGACAAAAAGTAGAGGGCCCAGCACCGATCCTTGTGGCACTCCATAGATTGGGTTGGGATATCTGGTCGGCATGGATGGGTTGGACCGAAGGGTCTGTTTCCATACTGTATATCTCTATGACTCTATGAGAGAAAAGAGCTGACGTTTCGAGTCTAACAGTTAGATTCGAAACGTCAGCTCTTTTCTCTCCTTACAGATGCTGCCAGACCTGCTGAGATTTTCCAGCATTTTCTCTTTTGGTTTCTTTGCTTATATCCAATGGTAAACCCACTACCACCTCTCTTCCAGATTCCAGCATCCGCAGTAATTTGCTTATATAGATGATAGAAATATGGAATGTGCTGCCTGAATGAGCTTTTAAAATGTCAGGGCATAGTAGGCTATGCATCAAGTGCAGGTAAATGGGGTTAGTGTAGTTTTGTTGTCTTAGACAAGGTGGGCCAAAAGGCATGTTTCTATGCATGTCACTCTATGCCTTTTTGAAGGCCAATGACATGCCTCCATAAGGAACTCTGAAATATATCACTTTATCCAGTTTTTAGCTGCAGAACAAAAGTATTAATGTTTAATTCAGGGAGAATAATTCTGGCATTATCCACCGTCAAAACACTCCTCCCAAAAGAAGTCACCCTTGGACATCACAGATGATGTCCTTGGACAATTACAATTCACTGTGTGAAGTGGCAGCTCTGTAAATGTTGTCTTCCAGTATTGGGTATGAAATTTGATTTTGGCAAAGTATTATATTTGGTGCTGAATTACATTGTCCATATTGTTGTAAAATTAATGAACATGTATTTCTTCAAGTCCATTTTCGACCTGCCGCTTGGGCATTGATCTCGTTTTCAGATCTCTTGCTCATAATGGAATCCCACTCCTCCACCATGCCCCTCACCATGCCTGACTTTCACTTGTGTTGATTTCAATAATAATTAAACAGATTCTAAAATGGGTGGCCAACTCCCAAAATCAACTTTACATGCAAACAACAGGTTTAAAGTCTACCATGTGATCCTGCAGGTCTTGCTCTGAACAGTGTCCATTGTACAGGGAATGAAACTTGCCTTTGCAGTACAGCATTTTGGTGTCTGAGTAGTGCAGATTTAGGAAGACTCAAGTGATGGATGTTGCAAATAAAATGAAAACTTGCAAGATCAGTGAAAGGCAAATATTGTCAAAACTAGAGAAACCATAAGGAAAACGTCCTGAGAAGAATATGAAAGAATAAAAATGGAGATAAGTGCTAAGTTAAACGGGAAGCAAAGAAAAAATATTAATTAAATATGAATACGTATTAAAAAGTGTTTAGTGATCTTGCTGGAATAATGGTCAACACATTGCAAAGTCAAGGCAAACACCTCTTGCATGATATTAACCATGTACCTTAATGCTGCCCATTCTTTGAGAATTTTGAGGAAAACTGTGAAGTACAAATAAAGGTGTGATGTTCTAAGATCTTGATATCTTAACCAATCGTAATTTGTAAAACATTTACCAGTATGGATGAACTAACTAGCTAATTTGCTGCAGCAATTTATTTTAGTCTTAATAAACATACATATCGGGGAATGTTCCATGGCACCTCTCATTGTGAATTGTAGTATATGAAGGATGTGACAATGCTGTCACTTTAAAAAGATTATTTTGTCATTGTTTTTTTTGAAGAGAGATGTTAAAGGCAGAGATGCCAAACAGTTGTGTTGATTTCAATAATTATTAAACAAATCTGGACATTATTAAAAATTTAAGATGAACATAGAAAGTTTTTTAAAATACTTCAGATACAAAAACTTTTGTCAGTTACCCACCACTATGATAATTTCTACAAGAACTACCCAAGCAATGACCTGAAAAATACATCAACATCATAAAAAAAAATGATTTTCTGGACTGATAATCATGGGATTTTGCTATGCACAGACTGACTGCCACATTTCCTACATTATTTAAGGGATTGCAAGAGTTCAAGAAGGAAATTCATCATCATTTAGTGGGAAATCTGGCTCATTTTTAAAATCGTTTACAATGCTAAGTAGGAAGCACAATATATAATGTATTATTAACTCCACATCATAACAGTAACAGTTTAACAATGGAAGGGGAGTGGCCAGTTCTCTGATTTCAGGATTTTTTCTAGTTTGTTTTTAGCTATAGCAGTCACAAGATGTGAGAGTCCAGGGGAGTTGCAAACTTCAGTAAATAACTCCTTTGACTGTTCCCTAAAGTCTCCCTATCTGGATGCTGCTCCCTCTGCCTGTAAGAATCTGTTTTTGAATTTACATTTTTGATAAGGGATGTGTTTACAGCGCATTGCTATATTGGAACAGTTATTGGTAATAGTTGCTGTATCAGGTCAGTTATGTTTTCCAGTCATTAAGTTTTTCTAACTTCCATGTTTTTTTTTTGTTCATGTTTCAACTGTGGTGTTTAAATAGATTGTTTTGCTTAAAGCTGAGTGGTCTGAATTGCTGCATCACACCTGGAATAGCCACTTCACATCTGCCTTTAAAATAAGAAAATGTTGGGATCTAGGCTACCTCCTTAAAATATTTTAAGGGGGGTCTGGCCTGATCCATTACAAGGACCAGATATAACGTTAGCAAATCTGAGGTAACAAGGTAGAAGTATCAAGCCCAAGTTTGAAGGTAATTGTATATGAATGCTCCAGGCATTTAGAGATCAGACAGGTAGTCTTTAGAGAACTTTTGATCTAGAGGAGGGTTGGAATGAATTTTTCTTGGTAGAGAAATTTTTTGCACTCTTGGTGACTATTGTCTGTTCTAGTATTTTTATCTGCGTTGCAAAAAATTGCCTGTGTAACCTGAATTGTGCTATGTAATTCTGAAGACTTATATTTCAATTAGGAATGCTGATGGTCAATTTTGGAGGTCTGGAATATCAAAGCTAATTTGAACTGCTGGCCAATTGTCATGAATTGCCCAAATCTCGCACTAGATATTCCTACAGGTTCAGCATCATTTTCACTTCCACAAATGGATCTCACAAACTCTATAATCTAGAATGCACTTTTCTACCTGATATTGAGTTTAACTATCATATGATGTGGAGTTCATAATACATAATATATTGTGCTTCCTACTGAGCATTGTACACGATTTTAAAAATGAGCCAGATTTCCCACTAAATGATGATGAATTTCCTTCTTGAACTCTTGCAATCCCTTAAATAATGTAGGAAATGTGGCAGTCAGTCTGTGCATAGCAAAATCCCATGGGTTGTATTATGATTATCAGTCCAGAAAATCTATTCTTTTTATGATGTTGATGTATTTTTCAGGTCATTGCTTGGGTAGTTCTTGTAGAAATTATCATAGTGGTGGGTAACTGACAAAAGTTTTTGTATCTGAAGTATTTTTAAAAACTTTCTATGTTCATCTTAAATTTTTAGTAATGTCCAGATTTGTTTTAGTAAATCAGAACCCACAGAGAGAAAAGGTACTATTTCGAGGCATTCACCAAGAAAAATATAGGGAACTCAGAAGAACTTCCTTAACCTAAAGATGATGAAAATGACAACTTGCTACCAGAGGGAATGTGTGGAATAAATAGTTTTGATGCATTTAAAGGAAAGACAAGTATTTGAGGGAGAATATAATAGAGGGTTACGATGTAGGCCTGGATGAAGAATGATGACAAGAGACTCAAGTGGATCATAAACACTGTCTTAGATTGATCTTGTCAAATGGCCTATTTTCATGCTGTCTTTATATTATGTGGTGTATTGTATGAACACCAGCCAGTGCCAGTTTTCCAATGGTTTATTTCCCCATGTGATTGGATAACAAAGTATTTGAAGTTCTTCTGCTGGAAAAAGAATGATTTTTAACCATCAAGTTTCTGACCCGAAAGTATAGCAGTTCATAAAATGTAAAGTTTAAAATAAAACAAGAAGCCTTGACAAATCCAGTGTCTGAAAAGAGTCAGAGTTGTAATAAACACATTTGATTTTAACTGAATCTTGTGATTTGGGTAAACTTCCACATGTAGTGTCATAACAGTATTGACAAACAGACCAGAGCCAAATGAGGTAAAATTCTTTTTGCAGGGAGTGTTTGGGACCTGGAGTACATTGGTAGGCCAGAGCTTGAGTACCGCTGAAAAAAAAGGTTTTGTCAATTTTTTTTCACCTTGCACTTTGTAGGTCATGTATGAGAGTTCCAATGTAAAGAGGAATAACCTTCACATTAGTGTTCTTACAACCATCCTGGGGAGTACAAGTTTTAAAACTTTGAAAAAAGACATTTTGTCAATAATACAAAAGAGAGTAAGATAATTATGGAATGGGAAACATTTTCAAGGCTAAGGGGTAAAAACAACTGAGTAGATCTAGCAGAGTTGTTCCTACATAGTAGGCAAGGACATAGTGCACCCAATGGTCTCATTCTGGGCAGGATCCATTATATGTTCCATGTGAGCTTTCAAAAGCTGAGGATTTAATCCACTTCCTGACATCAAAGTCAGATCAGGTACCTGTTAGTGGTGACAGTATCATTAAACGCAGGTGATGGTTGCGCCTCGAGATATAGAAAGATCACAGTTTAGAAACAGCACTTAAAGTGTTAATGATGCAATCACGTTACAGTCAAAATACGTTTTAAAAGTTCACACTTTAGAAACCATGTCTCCAATTTGTCAAACGCATTACAGTGAATTTGCGTTAACAAAGCTCATGTTATAGCAAACCATCTGCATTTTGAAAGTAGATCTGAATAGATTCTTGTTAAGCAGGAATTCAGAGTAATTAAAGAGTAAATGGAAATGTGGAATTCAAAAAACAAACTGATCAGGAATGATCTTATTGATTGAGTGAGGGGCTCAAGTGGCTGAGTGGTAATTTCTGTTCCAATTTCATATGTTTGTCCTCTGGTCTCAACTTGAAGAGGCTGCCAACTGGGACACGGCATTTTGCAAAGTCATGGGCTCTAGGGGTAAACTGGGGACACGAATGGTTTATTGAAACAATGACCAGAAATTCAACCACTGGGATTCACAAACCAACAACCACGCTTGGACAACAACTCACCAGGTCAAAAGACCCTATCCCCATCATGTGCAGGAGAAACGTAACTTACAAGATTCCATGCAAAGACTGCATGATAGACTATATAGAAAAAACAGGTAGACAACTAGCGATCCACAGCCATGAGCACCAACTAGCCACTAAATGCCACGACCAGCGGCACCTAGTAGCCGCAGACACAGATTTGACTAGGACAACGCAATGATCATAGGACAAGCTAAACAGACGACAGCCGGAGAATTTCTAGAAGCATGGCACTCATCAACAAACTCATAGACCTAGACCCAATATACCAGCCACGACAACAAACAACCAGAACTGATAAACGGAAGTAGCAGGAACAGAGCCGAATAAATTCCAGAAGACACAGTACAGCAGAAGCTCCAAAGACCTGAAGATGTCTGCAAATCAACTCCCCTGCTCGATGAACATACCCACAACTATGACAACCAGCACCCAAGCAACAAATGTTTATGCAAATCTGAGTGTCACCTGGATTGATATTTCTGAGATGCATTCCACAGCTGTATCTGGAAGTAAATGCTTCAGAGCTGCCACATTCACATGGACATGGTCTGTGATATTCCAGGGTGTCGTTTTTGAAAGGAGGAGCGAATCACATTGATGTATTGCCATAATTCATGGTAACATAAACATGTTGGTTGTGCGCATGCATTTGAAGAAGATTGTATATCTCAGAGCTCCTTATTGAGGCATGGCGATGACTTCCTTGTAAAGCCTCCATTCCTAATTATCAGGGCTTATTGTGATTGATGTAGGGGCCCAGGAGTACCATTAATTAAATGGTGTTCTTTTTCAAACATTCCTCACAGATTATATACCAATACATCTGACATGAGCTCCTCTGTGACTGGAGTCCTTGCTGTGTTATTTAAATGCAAAGACAATGTTATGGAGAGAACAACTAGAACAATTACAATTTTAGCAGTGAGAACAGCTGCCAGAGGAAGAAACAAGATGCAAATCCCACAAGTGTGCAAGGAGAATGATGTGACTGCCTCCCTGGCCCTTTCTAAAGGCCTTGTTGTCACTTTCTACATCTGAACTGTGTCATTTGCTGGAGCAGGAATTGTGCTCAGAACGACTGGGTGGCCAATCCATGCAAGTCACAGCTGCCCTGAATTTTTATGCCAGCAGCTCACTTCAAAGGAGCACTGGGGTCCTGTGAGTCAAATCCCAATCCTTAATCTTAAATGCATCCAGGATGTAATCGATCTAATTTTGCAGATCACACTGGCTTATATCCATTCCCTGTAACAGTGAAGGTCAGGCAGCCTGGACAGTTGAACTATCCAACATAACTGGCCTTCCCCAGGTGCAGGTCGCTATAAACTGCACCCTTATTACTCCGAGAGCACCTTTTTCCAAACTGCAAAATTCATAAACTGAGGGTACTTCCATTCCATCAATATTTAAATAAGATGTGACTATCGATGTCAAATTTTGGAGGACTGTGCTGGATGTCCTGGGAGATGTCATGGTGCATACATACTGAAGAACTCAGAGGTTCCTGTCTGTTTCAAAGGTCTTCAGGCCAAACAGGAGTGGCATCTGGAAAATAAGGGCTACCCACATCACATATGCCTAATACATTGTCACACAACCTTCAGACTGACAAAGAATGAAGACAAAATGCGACTCATAATTCTGCCAGCCCCATTGTGGAACTGACAGTCCTTAGATAAGGTGTTGATACCTGGACTACTCTGGTGGGTGCCGATATAGGTTCAGCTGCAATATTAAGGCATACCGTGCCCTTCAGAATTGGTGCTGACAAAATGAGATATCTTGAAGGTAGAAGAAATGGGAACTGACAGAAGACGTCTGAGGATGTAAATGAGGATCAAGACTTTGACAAGAGGGATATTCAAGAGATCATGACACAGCATGCATCATTGTGGGTGATGAGACAAACTGGTTGAAACTGACTTTAAGAATGAAAGAGCTAAGTTTGGGCTCTCTTTGATTGTGTTAATTTCTGTTGGTTAAATAGCAAGAAGCCCCGGTAGAACTGGTTATTTTTCCATGGCTTAATATGTGGTTCCTTACCATTCTGTCTGTCTGTACCATTGATACCTTTGGGTTCATCACATATTTCTACACTTTTTACAGTTTTTTTTATTCTGGAAAAAAACAGCAGTGAGGCAGAATAGTAACACTGTATGTTGCTAAGATTAGATAGCTGTTAAGACTCCAGTCAACATCTGATATCAGTGAGTTGTATTGTGAGGTCGCTGATGATAGGCAGCAGGTTAAGAGATGCAAGTAAGGCCCAAGCTCAATGCCTCCACATTGATGTGGACAAGACTGAGGCTGAACACAATGTTCCAAAATTACTAAATACTTAAGGGGCAAAAGGAGGAGAGTATACAAACACAATAACGATCGCTGGTGAAAAGGTACTATGGAAACTGCTGAGGTTAAAGACCAATAAGTCACCTGGTCCTGACAGGATGTTTTGTATGATATTAAAGGCAATAACTACTGGGATAATAGATACACTGATAGTAATCTTGCGAGAATCTTTACGTTCTGGAAAAGTCCCAAAAAAATTGCCCATGTAACACCTTTATTTAAAAAGGGAAGAGACAGCAACAAAACATAATTGTAGTCCAGTTAGCTTAATACCCGTTATTAGGAAAATATTAGAGTCTATAATAAAATGAGTAATAGCAGAGCGTTTAGAAGTACATAACATGATCAAGTATTAGCATTATATATGAAATAACTGCACAGAGGCTGGTATCCTTTTCGCAACAGAGAGCGGCGGGAGCTGGGCGGAGGTTCAGGCAGAGCGCAAAGCCAGTCGGGAAGGTAAGTGATTGCTATTAGAGTGGGTGTGATCTAAACCCCAGGTCCTACAAAGTAGGGTCTCCCTCCCTCCCTCCTCCTCTAACCTAAATTAAGAGTCCACAGACTTGCCACAAAAAGAGGGTCTAAGGAAGTTTAGATCGAAGAGTGAGGTTTCAGCTCAGGAGTCTTTGACAAGGCGGTTGAGTGAAGTAATTACGCCACAGTTAAAGAGGGTGAAGACATGACTGCCCAGCTGGTTCAGTGCGCTACGTGCTTGATGTGGGAGGTCAACGACTCTGGTGTGTCTGGCTCGTATATGTGTGGAAAGTGTGTGCACATTCAGCTACTGACAGAGCATATTGCAGCGCTGATGAAAGAACTCGAGGACCTTAGGCTCATCCGAGAGAATGAGATCATTCTGGACAAGCCCTTCAGCGAGGTTATTACACCAATCATGCCAGAAGAGAGCAGAAGAGAGCAGACGATGAGGAAGGCAGAGAGGAGATAGGTGCAAGAGACCCCGGAAGAAGTACGTGTCAGGAACAAGTTAAAGCTTTTGGAAACAGTAGAGACTGATGTCACTGCCAGTTCGCAAGGCGGCCAGGCCTGTCGATCAAAGGTTGGCACAGAGGCAGAGCGGAAGAGTCGGACATCGCACAGAGCTGTGGTAATAGGGGACTCCATTGTAAGAGGAACTGACCGGGGTTTTTGTGGCAGCAGATGGGACTTAAGGATGGTGTGTTGCCTTCCTGGTGCCAGGGTGAAAGACATCGCGGACAGAGTGCAGGAAATCCTCAAGGACGAGGGTGAAGAGCCAGAGGTGGTGGTACATGTCGGCACAAATGATGTTGGGAAGAAGAGGAGGAACATACTGCAGCGGGACTTCGGAGAACTAGGAAGAAGGCTGAAAAGCAGAACGTCCAAGGTGGTTATATCCGGTTTGCTTCCAATTCCTCGGGCTGGTGAGGCCAGAAACAAGGAGATAATGGACTTGAACGTGTGGTTGGGGAACTGGTGCAGGAAGCAAGGATTTAAGTTCTTGGATCACTGGGGTATATTTTGTGGTAAGCATAAATTCTACAAGAGAGACAGCTTGCACCTTAATAGGTTAGGGACCAGTATTCTGGCAGGCAGGTTTTCTACTGCAACACTGCTACATTTAAACTAAGTAGCGGGGGAGAGGGGACAAACTGGATGTTTAAAAAGGAAATTGAAGGGAAAGTTAGAACAAGAGAAGTCAAGAAAGACAACTGTAGAGGCAGAAGACTCAGAAAGGTATCATGCTGTAAGGTTGAGTGAAATAAGGGTTGATGGGAAGGGTGAGAGCAGTAACAAAATTAAAATTACTATACATGAATGCACGAAGCATTAGAAATAAGATGGATGAGCTTGAGGCTCTTTTGGAAATTGGCAGATACGATATTGTGGGGATAACTGAGACGTGGCTTCAAGTGGACAGGGCCTGGGAAATGAATATTCAAGGATACACGTGCTACCGTAAGGACAGACTGATGGGCAGAAGGGGTGGGGGGGCCATGTTGGTAAGGGACGATATCCACTCCCTTGCGCAGGGGGGACCTAGAATC
>NC_057728.1:31950597-31961274 GCF_004010195.1 Chiloscyllium plagiosum | reverse complement strand
CCACAGCATGTATTCATAATGATAGAGGATTGGCATCTAACAGAAGGCAGTGTTAGGATAAGAGAAGCATTTTCAGGATTGCAAACTGTAACTAGTGGACTGTCACAGGGAATGGTGCTGAGGGTGCAATTATTGAAAAGATATATCAATGACTTGGACGAGGAAAATGAATGTACTGCATGCATATCACAAAAAGAAGGTGGCTAGGCAAGGAGTGAGGGCACCAGAGTCTGCAGAGGGATTTTGACAGGTTTGCGTGGGCAAGAACTCAGCAGATGAAGTTCGTGGGAAAATGAGATTCTGTAGTTCAGCAGATAGAAGAGCACATCACTTAGAACGTAGAAGGATACAGCGCAGTACAGGCCCTTCGGCCCTCGATGTTCTGCCGATCCAAGCCCACCTAACCTACCCTAGCCCACTATCCTCCATATGCCTATCCAATGCCTGTTTAAATGCCCATAAATAGGGAGAGTCCACCACTGCTACTGGCAGGGCGTTCCATGAACTCACGACTCGCTGAGTAAAGAATCTATCTCTAACATCTGTCCTATACCTACCACCCCTTAATTTAAAGCTATGCCCCCTTGTAATAGCTGACTCAATACGTGGAAAAAAGATTCTCACTGTCGACCATATCTAAACCCCTAATCATCTTGTACACCTCTATCAAGTCACCCCTAAACCTTCTCTTCTCCAATGAAAACAGCCCCAAGTGCCTCAGCCTTTCCTCGTACGATCTTCTTACCATACCAGGCAACATCCTGGTATACCTCCTCTGCACCCGTTCCAGTGCCTCCACATCCTTCCTATAGTATGGCAACCAAAACTGCACACAATACTCCAAATACTGTACACCAGAGTCTTATACAACTGCAACATGACCTCAGGGCTCCGGAACTCAATTCCTCTACCAATAAAAGCCAGTACGCCATATGCCTTCATTACCGCACTATTTACCTGGGTGGCAACTTTCAGAGATCTGTGTACATGGACACCAAGATCCCTCTGCTCATCCACACTACCAAGTATCCGACCATTAGCCCAGTACCCCATCTTTTTGTTACTCTTATCAAAGTGAATCACCTCACACTTACCTACATTGAACTCCATTTGCCACCTTTCTGCCCAGCTCTTAGAAAGGATGAAATTACGGCACATCTGGATAGTAGTAACAGGTTAGGACAGAGTCAGCATGGATTTATGAAGGGGAAATCATGCTTGACTAATCTTCTGGAATTTTTTGAGGATGTAACTCTGAAGATGGACGAGGGAGATCCAGTAGATGTAGTGTACCTGGACTTTCATAAAGTCCCACACAGGAGGTTAGTGAGTAAAATTAGGGCGCATAGTATTGGGGGCAAAGTACTAGATTAGATTGAAAATTGATTGGCTGATAGGAAACAAAGGGTAGTAATAAATGGCTCCATTTCTGAAGGGCAGGCAGTGACCAGTGGGGTACCACAGGGATCAGTGCTGGGAACGCAGCATTTTACAATATATGTTAATGATATAGAAGATGGTATCAGCAATAACATTAGCAAATTTGCTGGTGATACAAAGCTGGGTGGCAGGGTGAAATGTGATGAGGATGTTAGGAGATTAAGGGGAACCTGGACAAGTTAGGTGAGTGGGCAGATGCATGGCTGATGCAGTTTAATGTGGATAAATGTATGGTTATCCACTTTGGTGGCAAGAACAGGAAGGCAGATTACTACCTCAATGGAATCAATTTAGGTAAAGGGGCAATTCAGAGAGATCTGGGTGTTCTTGTACACCAGTCAATGAAGGCAAGCATGCAGGTACAGAAGGTAGTGAAGGAGGCTAATATCATGCTGGCCTTCATAACAAGAGAAATTGAATATAGAAGCAAAGAGGTGCTTCTGCAGCTGTACAGGGCCCTGGTGAAACCACACCTGGAGTACTGTGTGCAGTTCTGGTCTCCAAATTTGAGAAAAGACATTATGGCTATTGAGGGAATGCGCAGGAAACATGTTTTCGCTGATGAGTGAGTGCCGAACCAGAGGACACAGCTTAAAAATACGGGGTAGACCATTTAGGACAGAGATGAGGAGAAACTTCTTCACCCAGAGAGTGGTGGCTGTGTGGAATGCTCTGCCCCAGAGGGCAGTGGAGGCCCAGTTTCTGGATTCATTTAAGAAAGAGTTGGATAGAGCTCTCAAAGATAGTGGAATCAAGGGTTATGGAGATAAGGCAGGAAGAGGATACTGATTAGGAATGATCAGCCATGATTATATTGAATGGCGGTGCAGGCTAGAAGGGCTGAATGGCCTACTCCTGCACCTATTGTCTATTGTCTATTGTCTGTCACCAAGTCGCCCCATATTTACACATGCACCATACATGGGCTGTTACCAGCCAGCTCAAAGCCCATCCCTAGACTAAGGAGACCTTCTGAATCCCCTGATTATATCAGCCAGGGCTCCCTGATTATCCCATGTAAACAGCCCCAATCAAGGATCTCATAGTCAATAAGATTCACCTGGCCATGGTTCTAATCACAAAAATACATCAATAGCTCGGATGAGGAAAATGAATGTACTATTGTTAAGATGCAGCTGACACAAAAATAGTTGTGTAAGTAAGTGGTAAGGAAGACATAATGAGTCTGCAGAGGGATAGAGACAGGTTAGACAAGTGGGAAAAATCTTAGCAGATGGAATATAATGTGGCAAAATGTGAAGTTATGTACACTAGCAGGAAGAATAGAAGAGTTGAATATTATTTAAATAGAGAAAAGTTGTACTGAGGTGTTTGGGAGTCCTCATGCATGAATCACAGAAAACTAGCATATAATTTCAGCGTGTAGCAGAGAAGGCAATTTAAGATGTTGACTTTCATTTCCAAGAGAATGGAGTGCTAAAACTATATAAGGCACAAGGCAGACCACAGTTGGAACTCTGTGACCAGTTTTGGACCCTTTATTTAAGGAAAGATACTGACATTGGAGGCAGTGCAGTAAAGGTTCAATAGGCTGATCCTGGGTTTGTAGGAGTGAGAGATTGAATAGGTAGAGCCTGTAAATATTGGAGTTCAGAAAAATGAGAGGTCACCTTAGTGAACATAGTAAGGTTCTTCAAGATTTGACAGCGCGGTCATGGAAAGGCATATTCCCCTGCGGAAGAGTCTAGGATCAGAGGGCAAAATCTTAGAGTAAGTAGTCATCCATTTAAGACAGAAATGAAGAGGAGTTCCTTCTCTGTTATTGCAGAGGCTGGGTCATTAACGCTGGGATAGATTTTTAATCAGTCAGGGAATCAATGGTTCTGGAGAATCGTGACTTTGTGTGGGGAATGAACCAGGCCAGGTGGTAGACATTGCGGTGGAGGATTTCTTTGGAAACAGTGACCACAATTCTGTAAGTTTTAGAATACTTGTATACACAGATGAGAGTGGTCCTAAGGAAATAGTACTAAACTGGGCCAAGGCCAATTGTATCAAAATTAGGCAGAAGCTGGGAAATGTGGATTGGACACAGCTATTTGAAGGGAAGTCCACATTTGATATATGGGAAGCTTTCAAAGATTGATTAAAGATAGTGTAGGATAGGCGTGTCCCGTTATAGCAAAGGATAGGAAGGGCAAGATTCATGAACTGTGGATGACAAGAGAAATCGTATGACTAGCCAAGAGGAAAAGGGAAGCCTACATAAGGTCCAGGCAGGTAAGAACGGAATGGGCCCTGGAGGAATATCGGAAGAGTAGGCCCAGTCTTAAACGAGGAATCAAGCGGGCTAAAAGGGGTCATGAAATAGCTTTAGTGAGCAGAATTAAGGGAATCCCAAAGCCTTTTATTCTTCTATAAGAAGCAAGCTGGTAACTAGAGAAAGGATTGGTTCACTAAAGGAAAATGAAGGAATGCTGTGTGTTGAACCTGAAAGAATGGGTGAGATTCTGAATGATTACATTGTATCTGTGTTTACTGAGGAGAGGGACATGATGAATGTTGAGATTAGAGATAGAAGTTTGATAACTCTGGATCACGTTGACATAATTAGGGAAGATGTGTTGGGTAGGCTAGAGGTTATTAAGGTGGACAAATCCCCAGGACCAGATGGGATCTATGCCAGGCTGCTGAGGGAGGAGAGAGAGGAAATAGCTGGGGCCCTGACAGATATCTTTGTGGCATCCTTAAACACAGGTGAGGTGCCGGAGGACTGGAGGGTTGCTAATGTTGTCCCTCTGTACAAGAAGGGTTGTAGGGGTATCCCGGGTAACTACAGATCAGTGAGCCTGATGTCAGTGGTGGGAAACATGCTGGAGAAGGTACTGAGGAATAGAATCTATTTATATTTAGAAAAAAATGGGCTTATCAGTGATAGGCAACATGGGGAGATCATGCCTTACCAACTTAATATGGTTCTTTGAGGAAATGGGCAAGTTGATAGATGAAAGAATGGCTGTAGATGTCATATACATGGACTTTAGTAAGGTGCTTGAGAAGGTTCCCCATAGTAAACTAATACAGAAAGTGAAGTCACATGGTGTGCACGATGTTCTAGCTAGGTGGATAAAGAACTGGTTGGGCAACAGGAGAAAGAGAGTAGTAGTTGAAGGGAGTTTCTCGAAATGGAGAAAGGTGACCAGTGGTGTTCCACAGGGGTCGGTGTTGGGGCCACTGTTGTTTGTAATATGCATAAATGATCTGGAAGAGGGCACTCTTGGTATGATCAGCAAGTTTGCAGATGACATGAAGACTGGTGGAGTAGCAGAAAGCATAGCAGACTGTCAAAGAATACAGGAGAATATAGATAGACTGGAGAGTTGGGCTGAAAAGTGGCAGATGGAGTTCAATCAGGTCAAATGTGAGGTGATACATTCTAGAGCGAATTATACAGTAAACGGACAAGCCTTGGGAAAAGTTGATGAGCAGAGACATCTGGGAGTTCAGGTCCATTGTACCCTGAAGGTGGCTGCACAACTGGATAGAGTGGTCAAGAAGGCATATACTGTGCTTGCCTTCATTGGACGGGGTATTGAGTATAAGAGCTGGCAGGTCATGTTAAAATTGTACACAACGTTGGTTCAGCTGCATTTAGAATACTGTGTACAGTTCTGGTCGCCACATTACCAGAAGGATGTGGACACTTTGGAGATGGTGCTGAGATGGCTTATAAGGATGTTGTCTGGTATGGAAGGTGTTAGGTATGAAGAGAAGTTGAGTTCATTAGAAAAAAACAACATTGAGGGGGACCTGATTGAGGTTACAAAATTATAAAAGGTATAAACAGGTTAGATAGAGATAAGCTTTTTCCCAGGGTGAAGGATTCAATAATGAGAGGTCATGCTTTCAAGGTGAGAGGTGAAAAATTTAAGGGGGATACATGCAGCACGTACTTTACACAGAGGGTGGTAGGTACCTGGAATGCGTTGCCAGCAGAGGAAATGGAGGCAGGCATGGTAGATTAATTCGAGATTCGTCTGGACAGATGCATGAGTAGGTGGGGAGCAGAGGGATATAGATGATTAGGAATTGAGCAACAGGTTTAGACAGTAGATTTGGATCAGCTCAGGCTTGGAGGGTCGGAGGGCCTGTTCCTGGGCTGTAAACTTTCTTTGTTCTTTGTTCTTTGTTGTGCATTTTTCATTGTACTCATGCATTTCTGTAGTCGAATGCACGTGACAATAAAATCTAATTCAAATCTAATTCCAATTCTATCTGCAGTCAAGGTTCCTTGTGAACTGAGTAATGGTTTGCAATTAGAACTGCTTTCATTTTTGGAGTGTCTAAAGTGTGTATTCATCTCTCATATGGATGCAACTTAACCAGGTGCAACTGTGACAAAGATATATATCTAAAGTACAAATGTATATATTTGCAAATATTCAAAATGCTTGAGGAGGGACATGGTTGTATTGAAAGCTGTTCAAAGGATGACTCACAAGATTGATTCCAGAACTGATGGGTTTGTCTTCTGATGAGAGATTGAGCAGTTTAGGCATATACCCTCTGGAGTTTAGAAGAGTTAGTGGAGATCAAACTGAGGTATATAAGATGCTAAAGGAGAGTGACAAAGTAAACATTAAAAGGGTGTCTCCTCATGTGGGAGAAAGTGAGGACTGCAGATGCTGGAGATCAGAGCTGAAAAATGTGTTGCTGGAAAAGCGCAGCAGGTCAGGCAGCATCCAAGGAGCAGGAGAATCGACGTTTCGGGAATAAGCCCTTATTCAGGAATGAGGAGGGTGTGCCAAGCAGGCACATGTCTCCTCAAGTGGGGCAATCTAGAACAGGAAGTCATAATTTTAATATAAGCAACAGCAGATTTAAAACAGATGAGGAGAAATTACTTCTCTCAAGGGAGAACGAGTAGCTGCAAATAGGAACCATTAGTAGTTGACAATGGGTTATTTGTAGTAGCAGCCCATGTAATGACAAGACCTGGTGTATGTGGGTAGGGGTAAAGGCATGGCAAAGGTGCATCTGTGGAATTCATTACCCCAAAGTGTAGTGGATGCCAGGACATTGAATAAACGTAAGGGGGAGATAGACAGATATTTAATCATTAATGGGTTGAAGGGCGATGGAGAGTGGGCAGGAATGCAGAGTTGAGGCCAAGATGAGATCAGCCATCATTATATCAAATGGCAGAGCAGTTCGAGAGACTGAAATGCGTACTCCTGCTCCTAGTTTTCATGTTCTTATAATTTGCAATGATGTATCATCAGTGCCATATATTTGCTGTCAAATAAGCTTTATGCTTTGTTTCTGTCCCACTACATTTAAGTGCCATTCTGACATCTGTAGCTGGGGTTGACAGAGCCTGCTCTGTAGTTGACCCAGTCTGCTTGGAAGACTTAGGTGGTTATCCACAGAGGTGTTGAGGCCCAGACCTGATGGGAGCGGCCTGCCCAGATGCAGGCTCACTCTTCTCACTAAAACATTGTCAGACTTTAGAATCAGGGAGGTTGAGGAATAGACCTCTCTGAAATGTCCTGAGAGAAACATTCTGGGAGTCCTGTATATGGTTGTTCTTCCCTATGAGTGCTCACACATATCACTTTGTCTTGTTGACGAGAAGGATAAAGACCTTCATACCCTCTTGCCTTGCCATTGATGCTCACCACCTATTGCTCTACCATTAGAGTGTTGGTCTATGTTCCTATCTCAGAGATACTGAGTGTGAACCTGGCTTTCTATGGCAGTTGCCATCATCCAGGGAGAGAGGCAGATTCACATGTGACAGAGCTATCCTGACATTGGTGGATTCTCCAGTTTTCAATCCAGTTTATTGTCTGCCTCTGACAAATCTATTTGCTGTTCTGTCCATTTTGTGCCTTTTGAGATAGTCATTAATGACTAAAGTCCTAGGGCTATTTTTATGCCTAGGGCTGAGAAGTGTCTGGTGTCCAGCAGTCCTCTGAATGTCAAAGACCTGAAGTGTTTCTTCCTTACACAAAATCAGAAATTGCTGGGAAGACTTTCAGGCCTTCTCCAGGTCACTGCAGCCTTCAGGACTCAATGTAGAGTTCAATAATTTTAAGGCCTGAGCACCTTCTGCCATGTCTTTACCCCTACCCCCGTACACCAGGCCTTGTCATTACATGGGCTGCTACCACAAATAACCCATTGTCAGTTACTAATGGTCCTCATTAGCAGCTACTCGTTCTCCCAGGCTGACTTTTACCCATTCCTTTTCTGGCCCAACTGCTGTTCTCGCTCTCTCTCTGGGCTCCATCTACACATATCATTTATTCCTTCCCCCTCCCCATCCTCAATGTATATATATCTTTTCTTAGCTACAATCAGTTCTGAAGACGGGCCACTGGACCCAAACATTAACTCTGCTTTCTGTCCACACATGCTGCCAGATCTTCTGAGTTTTTCTAGCAATTTCTGTTTTTGTTTCTGATTTCCAGCATCTGCAGTTCTTTGGCCTTTTTTGTTCATGAAATAAATTGTTTTTTAATGTAATCTGTGATAAATGAAGCACCATATTTCTCTTTTCCCTCTTAAATCTGCGCCCATTATAACCTGGTCAAATAGCAAACATAATTGACTTTATAGCTTTTGCATTTTTACCCAATTATTCACCACAACAGTTCACTAACTGGCTGCATCTTGTCATATGTCTAGTAACTGGATTCCTTGGCATCTTGTAGTCATGAAATGTGTCTTGTTTCATAGATCAGTTAAAATCAAAATCTCAAGAAAATTGTGAACACTGAAACTCATCACTATCCACAGTGAGGATAACGTCCAGTAAGAGATAAGGTAAATTTGCAAATTGTTTGATCATAATCATTTGAACACAGCTGAGCATTTCATACTTACCTGAAACTGTCAATATTCCAAAGAGTGACATTTTCATTATAGTTAAATGAATGATGGTTAGGGAATAAGGGGATCTGTGCAGATAACTGATAAGTGCATTATTGAGGTAATAATAAGGGAATCACTGTCTCTGGGTACAGTGATCTTGACTTTTTTTTTAAAATCATCCTCTGTTTAATGTGAGAACGTTCACAATTTTGTTGGAAAGGAAATCAGACAAAAAAGGTTTAGTAACTAGGATGAACAAATACACATGAGTTAATGAACTTTGACTCTCTAGTTTCAGGCTGTTTCTGGATTACAATATTGAATATATAAAAACTCAATGTTAACCTGTAGAAGTAATCAAACAGGCACGGGCTGGAGGTGAACATGAAAATCTCTTGACTTTGGCAGAGTGAAACCTAGGAGATTTTAATTCCCAGGCCTCATTTGCACACTTTAATCAGTTAGATGGGAAGCATTAGTGTTAAGATCCCAGTTGACTATATTGCTGGACAAGTCCAATCCCATAACAAAACCTCATTTGCTGGATAATATGGTTACTAGCATGGTGGTTAATCACTGAGGCATACTCAGATAAGGCTGCAGATTTACTTTGTCAATAAAACAGATGTTTAGTACAGAAAAAAAGAAGTAAAATAAAAACAACAAACGAAGCTATCTAAGCATATACAAAAGGTAGAATGATTTTAAATACACAACAAAACAACTTTTCGATTTGCTTCCTGACAGAATCCACAACAACAACTCAAGTCAACAGAAATTATACCCTTGTCTCAAATCTTTATGTTTTACTTAACTGGCTCCTGATTGTCCATAGCAAATGAGTCCTTTCCAAATTTGCTGCCAAACATTTGTATAAATGTGAAATCCTGAACTTTTTCTGTTCTAAGCAGCTATATATTTCTAACCAAATGATCCTGGTCTGAAGTTTCACAAACTGAATCTTAAAGGTAATTTTATTTCCCCTGAACTCCCCTGAATCCTTTCAGAAAAGAAAGCAAACTTGCTTTGATTCTCAACACTGGTATCTTCTGGTTTACAAAACAACAAGTGTGCATTCTGGAGTCTTCTAAACTGAAAACAAAGTCATTGGCCTTACATACTTACTCTATTTGTTATAAACATTACAGTACAAATTTAGTGTACTTCCTAAATGGCTCTATTAACGCTACATGAGTCCAGAGTTAACAATTTTCCAACAAAATGTTGGATGAAAATCATGTTCTGGAAGAACAGGCTGAAAATTGTTTTGAAAGAAACCCCTTCAGAGAAAAGACCAAACCCACCTACCTCTCTTTTGAAATCCAAACTCTAAAATGACATCAATGCAAAAACCTTCTTTCACAGCAGTCAGTCAGCAAATGGGAAGCCACTGGATAGCTACAAAGGAATAATCAGCAGCGTTCAGATAAATTGTAGAGAGGAGTTGTATCTTGTGGTCAGGAAATAAGTGAGCCCAATGAATGAGAGGCCTAAACCTTTGGTCCTTCTGTGACCAAAAGGAAGCTTTCTTACAAATCTTTACCTGTTTAAGCTGTATTAAAGTAAAATAAAGAACTGTGACATTGGTACTTAAGTCTTATGACTGATTTTAATTACTTGCCCGCCCTACACAGAGAGGACAGAATTTTAATATTTATGGGAGATAGGGTTGTTATGAAGAACAAAATGTTGGATTCCATAAGGATTTCAAATGTAAGATGACAGGTGACCTGCCTTGTCTTTTGTTCTACATTAATCAAAAGAAATAGGTCCTGTATGCAGTGCACTATTTCAGTTTACTCTTTAGTTATACAGGTCTAATGTTAATCAATTTAGTTGCAGTAATGTAATCTGGACATATTAACCTTACTGTGTCGACATTCTGAGGAATAGAATAGTGAACAGTTCACAGAAAAGGGGATGGATATACTAAAGTGCTAAGTATGATTACCTACAGATACCTACTTTTAAAAGTCATTTCTAGTCTTTCTAAATCGATCTGCACAGTTGCATAAACTCTGTCAAATTTAGGTCCTTTTGATTTTTAAGCTATTTAGTATGTTCATATATTAATTTGTAATCAGAATTTGAAATATTGACATTATAGCACATCCACTTAATTTTGCCAACAGTTCTTACAAGTTATCACTTCAGGCTTTTTACAAAGGTTCCATGAATCAAAGCATATTCAAAGTAGAATCACATGATTATACAGCCGGGTAAAAACAATGACTGCAGATGCTGGAAACCAGATTCTGGATTAGTGGTGCTGGAAGAGCACAGCAGTTCAGGCAGCATCCGAGGAGCAGTTAAATTGACGTTTTGGGTAAAAGCCCTTCATCAGGAATACAGGCAGAGAGCCTGAAGCGTGGAGAGATAAGCCAGAGGAGGGTGGGGGTG